>NC_041387.1:144990745-145013405 GCF_002162155.2 Triticum dicoccoides | reverse complement strand
TGTTAATTCAAATTTATTCAGAAATTTGACCAAACTTTGACCAGCCATAACTTTTAAACCACAAGTCCAAATGAATTGATTCTTTTTGCATTGTCTTTGTTACAGAAAGCTCTAGCAGCACACCAAAAGGTGGATTTTTTCTTGCTGCCTAGAATTTCTGGTGATTTTCAGAGTGAGTTGTGACATTTATTTTTCTGGGTTTAAAATATTTTCAGAAGGAGGATCTTGCCTTGAAGCTAACCAGGAGGAGTGTGACCCTCCTATGCACTAAGGCAAGCCACATCATCATTTGGATGGTGTTATTTCAATATATATGATTTTCTACTTGAATATGAGTATTTAATTGCATTTTAAATTTGATAAATTAATATGGTTAATTGCTAGTTGTTTTATGATGCTTGATATGCTTGTTTTAGTTTCTGGTTGAGTTCATAGAAATTTTTGGCTAAGTAGAGTAAGATTTTGCACTTAATATTTTGCTATGGAAAGTTATGGTAGTTATTTTTGCTAGTAATAGTTTTCAACTAAATGATGGACTAATAAAAATGTTATTTGGAGATAAAGATGATTTATAACCAGAGAAGTTTCTGATCTTAGTAGTGCAACCTAGTTATGTTGCTTGTTTTGATCCATGCTTAAGAGTTGCTTGCTCAGTGTGACGAGTAGTTATATGAGTTCCGGTATGATTCCATGTTAGTAAGAAAAAGTTTTTCTGAAAGTTAATACTTGATTAAATTCAAGTTGAATATGATGTTGGTCACATCATGGTGCCACTGAATCGGGTTTTCATTCAGTGCGACCACATTTACCTAATGGGAAGGTCTTGATTCGGTCCTTTGTCATGGCTCTCACTGGTGCCTCCCGTGAGGGAAGGTTATGGGCATGCATACCCTGGCCCAGTAGGCAGACATAACCTTGTGTGCTCGTTTTGTTGTGATGGTACCTTGTCCCCGTTTGGGACCGTTTTGCCACGACGGTGGCCGTTGGTGTCTTTGGTAGACACGGGGCCACCCAAGACCTAGCCCTGAGAGGGAGATGGTCGGAGTGGCGGGGGAGAGTGCATGGCAAAGGAAGGGTTTCGTCGGAGTACTTTGGTCCACCCGAATGGGAGAGCGAGGCCAGGTATTCCGTAGTGTGGGTAAAGTGCGCTACCTCTGCAGAGTGTATTTAATCTATCGATAGCCACGCCCTCGGTTATGGGCAAGATTCGGGAGTAAGTCACACCATGGATCAACTGTTATAATTAATCTTGCAAACTAGTAATTGTTGTGATGCACTGTTTCGTGGGGAACCTGTAACACTCGAGGTGTTCATGAGTGATTGGTTTCAGGTGTGACCCCGGTGTGGTCACTGTTTGGTTACGAGGTAACCGTCTGGTAAGCGAGTCCGTGTGACTCGGTGCGCTGTTTGGTTGCTTTGCATCTGTAGTAATTGCTTGCATTAATTTAACTTGATTAATTATCATGATATTGACTATCATCGTGCTTATGTTTGTTGTGAGCTTGGAAGTACATTCAATGTACTGACCTGGCGTGTCATGCCAGCTTTCAGGCAAGTCGATTCGCATCGGAGCGCATCTCGCGTCTAGGCCATGTCCACGTCGGTGTCCCTGTGCCATGGAGTTCCGCTACGCCGTTCTTCCGTTGCCGCGTAGTTTCGTGTGATCGAGGCACCAACCATGTTCATTAAATAATGTACATACTGTCCAGCAGCACTGAATGTGCCGCTTGGCCTCGAATCTCGATGTAATATCAGACCTTTCTACCACGCTAGTATCAATAAAGCGGTTATTTCTGTACCATGTTGTTGTGTATTGCTAGAAGACTCGATTTCTGGGCTGGCAATGCCGGATAAACTAGTTTCTTTGAGCCGGGGTGCCACAACGCTTGGTATCAGAGCCGCGCTGATTGTAGGACACGCTAGACTGGTAGTGCGTTAGTAAAACGGTAGATAGTTTTGTTTGAGTGCCAGTAGACATAGGAATTGGTTGTTGCATTGCATGCACGACTTATTGTTGTTATTACTAACCGTATGGTTTGTGAGTGTAGATGGCACTAGTACCGATCTTGTACCATCCTGCACCAGCTCCATGCACATCGCCGCACCTGCTTCAAAACATGTGGCGACGACTCTATCCAGAGGGTGCTGATCCAGAGTATCGGGTGTATCGCGAGCATCTGGCCGGCGCATTGTATGAGTATTATGCTGAGGTCACTCTACACCACAGTTCCCCATCTGGCGCTTACACTCGTTTATCTAAGGGTGGTCTTCCTTCTACGCCATCTCAGGCAATTCAGTTTGCTGCTATCGAGGCTCTTGTAGACTTGCGCTACAATGAGGCTCGCATGCACACCCACCCTGGACTTTTCTTCTACCCATCTCAGCACGAGAATTGGTGTATCCGCTTTCTTTTGATTAATCTGGCGTGCGATCGTCCCACTAGCCACCTTGCACGCTACATCACCGCTAGCTATATCCTTAACTACGAGTTAGCTCGGGAGCTCTCACGCGCTTATGCCGCTCTCGCTGCTGCTCGTATAGGGAACCCTCTTCCCGTTGTCATCTACACTTCTGCTCCTCCCACCGCCGTTCCTACGACGACCTCACAGGGTACCATTAACCCTTTGACGGTGAACCCTCGGAGCTCTGCTGCTGCATCATCTTCTCTTGTCGCTACTCCTGCCGCTCCTATGCTTAGATCCCATCCCCCGCCTGCCCCTGAGGGAGAGCCTAAAGGCAGAGCCAACGCACCTCTCTTCCCCCGGAGGTCTCTACTATCAGTTCAGGATCTGGGTCCGACTTAGGAGATGAGCCTGCAGCAGCACCATCCGAGCAGTAGATCATTAGAGTATCATGGTAGTCATGAGCATGATGTATGGATATAATTGCATTTGTCATGATGCGTAGTTTCATGTACGAGGGTAGTAGAACCATTGCGATGTTTGTTTTCATGTTGGGACTATGTATAATTATGTTGGATTTCCTTTCAACTTGGTTTTATTCGTTGCTTTCTTCCGAGATTTGTCATTGGTTTTCCCCCATTTTGGAATTTTCTCATTATGGTTGCTATGTATTAGGAAAACAAAAAATAGGATGCCACGTGGAGGCAGCAGCAGTCAAGCTGGTGAGGATGTCCCTGTCCGTCGTTCCGCAATACAGGCAGGACATTCCCCTGAGCCATACTAGCCACCTCTGCCTCCACCGCCACAACTGCCTTCCACCGAGAAAATCCTGCAAATGTTTGAAGAAAGAAGGAGCAAGGATCTACTGGAAATACTGAAAAGTGTACAAGTTATGGTTGGGCAGAATGGAAACCAGAATGGCCATCATTCCAAGCTATCAGATTTTCAGCGAACCAAGCCTCCCAGTTTCAGCCATGCTATTGATCCTTTGGACGCTGAAGACTGGCACTATTGAAAGAAAACTGGAAATTGCTCGCATAGACGACAGAGACAAGGTTCCCTTTGCAATGCATTATCTCGAAGGAGATGCCGCTATATGGTGGGATAATGCCAAAGCAATATGGCCTGTCGACAAGGAAATTCCTTGGACAAAATTCAAGGATCACTTCCGCAAATATCATATTCCCACCGGAGTCATGAAGATCAAGTAACACGAATTTCTCGCCCTCACACAAGGCAGCATGACCATCGCTGAGTATCTGAATAAATTCAACCATCTAGCCCGCTACTCTCTCCATGATGTGGCCACCGAAGAGCGGAAGATCGACCGATTTCTTGGAGGCCTACATCAACATCTCCGGTGCACTCTCAGTATGTTTGATTTCCCGGACTTCCTAACTCTGGTGAACAAGGCCCTAATCGCCGAGAGGGAACACAAGCTCCTGCACGACAAAAAGCCAGCTACTAATGACCACAAGTGCAAATTCGAGCCCAAGAAGGATATGCAACCAGTGCAAAAGGCTCGTACATGGCAACACACTCAGGTGGAGTACAAACCCAATTGGCAGCAGAACGTCAACAAGACTACTACACAAGTCAAGAATGTCGTGACCAGCCCGGTGCGCTACGATTGTCAGCGCAACAATTCATGCTTCAGCTGTGGTCAAACCGGACACTACGCCCGACAGTGTCCCAAGAACACCAAACATGTCGCTCCATTTCAGCCGCAAGTTAACTACATGGAGCAGTATTCGGCCCCTGATATAATTCAAGGGCAAGTTCATCACATTTCCGCAGACGAAGCCCAAGAGGACCCAGAAGTCGTCATTGGTATGTTTCCTGTTAGTAACATACCCGCCGTAATTTTATTTGACTCTAGGGCTTCCCACTCTTTTATTTCACGGAGTTTTGCTTCCCAAAACAATTTTTCTTACTCGATTTTGGGAAAGCACATGCTGGTACAATCCCCGGGATCCATACTCAGAAGCAATCTCATCTGCCGAAATTTGGAGATTGACATCAAGGGCGTCAAGTTTCCAACATTGTTGATACTCATTGATTCCAACAAATTGGATGTCATTCTGGGCATGAATTAGTTAACCCAAACCAAGTCTGCATCAGTTGTGCAACCAGATAAGTTACCCTGAAAAATGTGGAAGGTTGCACCACAAGTTTGTATGCCCGCAATCGCATCCCCATGAAGGATATGGTTTTTGCAGCCATGGCAGAAGAGGTGGAATTAATTCCTGTGGTTAGCGAGTATCCAGATGTATTTCCTGAAGAATTACCCGGCATGCCACCAGACCGAGAATTGGAGTTTTCTATTGACCTGGTGCCTGGAACCACCCCGATACATAAGAAATATTATCAGATGCCCTCCTCAGAATTGGTGGAATTGAAGAAGCAACTGGATGAGATGCTGCAAAAAGGATACATTCGTCCGGGTATCACCAGCAATCTTCGTGGACAAAAAGGATGACAGTCTACGAATGTGTGTAGACTACCAACAGCTGAATGACGTCACCATTAAAAACAAGTATCCACTGCCGAGGATTGACGATCTGTTTGATCAACTCAGTGGGGCCAAAGTATTCTCAAATATTGATTTGAGGACGGGATATCATCAACTCAAGATTAAGAAGGAAGATATTCCTAGGACCATGTTCACCACTCGGTACGGTCTTTACGAATACACTGTTATGTCCTTCAGCCTCACCAATGCTCCTGCATTCTTTATGCATATGATGAACAAGGTGTTTATGGACTTCTTGGAAAAATTTGTGGTGGTGTTCATTAATGACATCCTCATTTATTCCAAAAGCAAGGACGAACATAAGGAGCATCTTTGCGCAGTTTTGCAACGGCTTCGCGATCATCAATTGTATGCCAAATTCAGCAAATGTGAGTTTTGGCTCCAGCAAGTGGGATTCCTCGGGCATATCCTCTCGACAGAAAGAATCTCGGTGGACCCAAGCAAGGTAAAAGATGTACTTGATTGGTCCGCACCCACCACTGTCTCAGAAATGCGGAGTTTCCTTGGACTGGCCGGATATTATCGCCGTTTTATCGAAGGATTTACCAAGATCGCCAAGCCCATGACTGAGCTCCTCAAGAAGGACAAGAAGTTCGTATGGACTGAAGACTGCGAGCGGAGTTTCAATGAGTTAAAAACCAGACTGACATCAACACCTGTATTAACTCTTCCAGATATCTACCGCAGTTTTGATGTTTACTGTGATGCCTCCAGAAAAGGACTGGGGTGTGTACTCATGCAAGATGGCAAAGTGGTGGCCTATTCATCTCGCCAACTGTGACAACATGAGGAAAATTATCCTACTCGTGATTTGGAATTGGCCGCAGTGGTGCACACTTTAAAAATCTGGAGACATTATCTGATTGAAAAGAAGTGCTAGATATTCACCAACCATAAAAGTCTCAAGTATATATTCACTCAGGCCGACTTGAACCTTCAACAGCGAAGATGGCTCGAGTTGGTTAAGGACTATGATCTCGGAATAAATTATCACCTGGGCAAAGCTAATGTGGTGGCTGACGCCCTGAGCCGCAAACTAGCCAACCTCAATGCCCTAATGGATTCCTTGCCTCCAGAGCTCTATGAAGAAATCATGCAGCTGAATCTGGTAATCACCGACGCCTATCTTACCAGTATGTTGGAAGTTGCTCCTACTCTCGAAGAAGAAATCCACAGAGCTCAAGTGGATGATAAGGTGTTACGGATATATGTTCAGAAGCTGCACCAAGGGCAAGCACCTGATTTCACTATGGATCAGCAAGGTTCGCTAAGGTTCCGAGGAAGAGTTTGCATACCCAACCAAGACAGTATGAAGAAGAAAATATTGGCGGAAGCACATGAAGCACCATACTCAATTCATCCCGGTGGTACCAAGATGTATGAGGATCTTCGTCAGATATTTTGGTGGGATGGAATGAAGAAAGACATCACGTACTTTGTGGCCTGTTGCGATATCTGTAATAAGGTAAAGGCAGAACACCAAAAACCCGCTGGACTCCTCTAGCCTCTGTCGGTATCCCAATGGAAATGGGACGATATTTGCATGGATTTCATCACCGGATTACCAAGGTCTCATCGAGGAAACGACGTGATATGGGTTATAGTGGACACTCTAACCAAGGTGGCACACTTCCTACCTATCCGGACCACATACCATGCAAATCAACTTGCACAGTTGTATGTATCAAGAATCGTCAGTCTGCATGGAGTACCCAAGACTATCACCTCCAACAGGGGATCTCTATTCACATCCACATTTTGGTCCCGACTTCATCAAGCCTTGGGGACCGCTCTGAAGTACAGCACGGCTTATCATCCTCAGACAGATGGATAGACTGAGCGAGTAAATCAAATACTCGAAGATATGCTCCGGGCATGTACATTGGCCCAAGAAACCAAGTGGGAAGACTGTCTGCCCTACGCCGAGTTTTCCTACAACAACAGTTTCCAGGCCAACTTAAAGATGTCACCCTATGAAGCCTTGTATGGCCGGAAATACCGCACCCCATTAAATTGGTCTCAAACCGGAGATAGCCATATTTTCGGGACTGATTTAATGCTCGAAGCCGAGAAGCAAGTCAAGGAAATTCGAGACAGACTGCAACTAGCCAAATCCCGATAGAAGAGCTACTATGATGGCAAACACCGTCAGATCAGCTTCGAACCCGGAGAACACGTATATCTCTGAGTCACCCCTATGAAAGGAGTCAAGAGGTTTCAGACCCGAGGAAAATTGGCACCCAGATACATCGGTCCATTCCCCATCATGGCCAGAGTCGGAACAGTTGCCTACTAGTTGGAGTTGCCACCAGAAATGGCAGAAGTACACAACGTGTTTCACATCTCACAGCTAAGAAGATGCATCTCGCCACTAGAAAAAAGGACTGATATGTCAGAGATAGAATTGGCTAAGGATTTGACTTATGAGGAAAAGCCAATCAGAATATTGGATCAGACAAAAAGGGTCACTCGCAGCAAAGATGTCGGAGTAATGGGCCACGGGTAGGCTAACCCGAGCCCCAGGACATTTCAAGACATCCGGGCAGGCCGCGCCCCTCAGGCCGAGTCCCAGGAGCGACTCCAAGGTATGCCGAGTCCCAGACGGCGACTCCCAGATAAGCCGACTCCAAGCTGGCGACTTCCAGGGAGGCCGACTATGGAGAGTCGGCCCAAGACTCCTCCCTTATCCCAAAGTACGACGCGGGGTACGATCACGGCATGGCTGTCTCCCCCCTGCTTACGAAGGGCCGGCGTGGCTACAGTGAGTCGTACCGCTGGAAGATCTCCGGCGAGATGCGGCACTGTTGCCATGCCTGCCCTGATCTCAGCCACAGTACGCAGTACACAATGCCCACGACGCCGTCCTGTACGACCCGAAGGCGGTGGGGCCGCCTGTCAGTGGGTGGGCCGAAGGCGGCCTGGGCAACCCGAAGACGGACCTGTGGGAGTCGGCCTCCCTGGAGTCGGCCGACTCCTCCCGGGGCCCCACGAGCCATTAATCAGATAAGATGGGGAATGGTGACAGTGATCGCCCGAAAGACAGCGGCACTGTTGCCACGACCCGATGACCGAGCCTGCGTCATCAGGAGTGCCGCTACAGTATCAAGCCTGTCCACGGGACCCGCCAGTCGGCGGGCCCCAGAAGCCGGCGGGAAGGACAGCGGCCTGAGAGACAGACGGCTGAGACCCACGCCCAGCTGGATTACTATTGTACCCCCGGGGGTAGGCCTATATAAACCCCCCGGGGCACCCATGCAAAGGGTTTGAACCTAGAGAGAGAGATAGACCAGATAGCCCAGGAAGGAGAGAGCTAGCCTTGCCCTCTCCTACCTCCCGAAATAGCTCCAGGAGCACCATTGTACTCACTTTGCTTTAGTGATCATGCGGAGACCCCGCAGAGCAGCAGTATGGGTGTTATCTCCTAGGAGAGCCCTGAAGCTGGGTAAGTTCCGCCGGCGTGCATGTCTTCGCCTCATCCCGCTTCCAGGCACCGGCGACGTTCTACTCGCTCCCACCATGATAAGCCATCCTTTGGCATATGTCGTATCCAACCCCCGACATTTGGCGCCCACCGTGGGGCGAGGTGCACCGTCGTCCGGAGATCTGCTCTGGACGGGAACCCTGTTCCTCCCCGGCGAGCACAGCCAGCCCGGCACGCCGGATGGCGTCTGTGCCGATGCGCTACGCGGTGCTGAGATCGCCTGTGCAGCCAGCTACCTCGCTGATCTTGTCGACGAGGTTTGCCTCTCCGACGAGCCTGCGCCCGACGCAGGCACGAGTGGCCCCGAGAGCCTCCTCGCGGGCCACCTCGACCAACTCCACGTCGCCGGTGAGCCTGCCGCAGACCTGGAGTCCATAGGATCCACCGACCCGATGCTGGTCGACTCTGACACCGTGTCGCTCGACGCGTTCCCCACCAATGTGGTGGTCTACGACGAGCCGCTCTCATACGCGGGGAGCGGTGGAAGCACCGTCACTGAGGTCCTCGTCCTCGAGCACGGCGAGCGCTCCGCCGAAGGAGCGCATGACCCGTTTGACGTGGCCCTGCGAGACCTTGCAGCACCGATTCCGGAAGACACCGACGCCGGGGCGCTGGAGGCGTTTCGCCTTCAGCTCATCGAGGGCGCGAAGAAGCTGGCAAGCATGAGGCGCTTGTCAGAAGCTTACCAACGAGAGATGGATCGCGCCGTAGGCGGCTCGCCGGCTCCAACCGGGCCTAGCCGCTTAGGCGCGGACCGACAGTGCGGCGCGGCAATCGCCAACCTCTTTGGGGCTGATCGCCCTGTGTATGCCACGCCTGCAGAGAATATCCGTGCCGCCCAGGCGGCAGTAGACGAGCTCGACAACTTCGAAGGCGAAGAGCGCCGCATAATGACGGAGCGAGTTCAGCAGCTCCTCGACGCGGCTGTCGCGCAGAATAATGCCGGCTGCCGCACCGAGGCGCCGCAGCACCAAAACGACGACCCACCGCCTCACCGAGACCAAGGTGCGACATCTCGAACGCTGACTGGCGGGGCCCATGGGAAGAAGGACAAGGAGCCAGCTGCCAGCCGCAGTCGGACTCACATCACCATCGAGCGCGACCAAGACGGCCGCCCTAGAGCGGTGGAACGGCGGGACGACTACTTACCTCCCCCTCCTCACAGAGAAAGACAAGTCTCCCCGCCGCCCGTAGAGCATCCGACTCTCGGCGATCGCCTTGGCCGCCGAGAGGGAGTCGGAGAGAACGACGCCCGCCACCGGATCGACCGACTCCACCGGTCCCTTGCGATGGAAGAAGAAGACGAGTTGGGTCCCCCCTGCTTTGGACCACGCATCTGAGACGAGCCCTTTCCCAAAGGGTTCACGCTCCCCCGAGACACGCCCAAATATACCGGCACCGTGAAGCCGGAAGATTGGCTGATCGACTACTCCACAGCCGTCAACATAGCAAACGGCAACAAGCGTGTTGCCATAAGATACGTCCCGCCCATGCTCCAGGGCTCGGCCCGGACATGGTTAAAGAGTCTGAAGCCTCGCAACATCAATAGCTGGGTCGACTTCACCGAGGCTTTCGTCCGCAACTTCGCGAGCACGTACAAGCGACCTCCCAAGCCACGCCAGCTCTCCTTGTGCGTGCAAGGCCCTGACGAGTCTACTCGCGACTACCTCACGCGATGGGGCGAGCTCCGGAACTCCTGCGAGGGCGTGCACGAGGTGCAGGCCATCGAGTACTTTACTGCCGGGTGCAGAGAAGGCACCCTCCTCAAGCACAAGCTCCTCTGCGACGAGCCGGAGACCCTCGATGAGCTGCTGATCATAGCGGACAAGTACGCCACGGCCGACTCCTCCATGAAGGCGGAGATTCGGGTCAGCACAACTGGCAAAGTCGCCCCTCAGGCTCCGAGAACTCCGGCTGGAGACACCAGTCGGCGGCAACAGCAGAATGACCAGAAGCGCAAAGCCTCGCAGCCGACTTCCAGCAGTCGGCAAGTGGCAACGGCAGAGGACCAGCAGCTGGAGGGACCGCCTTCGGCGAAGCGGCAGAAGGGCGGCAAGTCCAACTGGCTGCCGGCTTTCTCCTACGAGCAGACTCTAGATGGTCCCTGCAAGCTTCACAGCGGTGCGAAGCCGTCAAACCACACCACCAGGAAATGCCACTGGCTGACCAGAATCGCCAAGGGGGACGGCCTGCTCCCTCCCGCTCCTGCTGGGCTGCCTCCTCCACCACCGCCCAGCAGCCGGCCGTCAGGCCAGTCGGCGCGATACAAGACGAGTTCCCAGATAAGCACGGAGCCTATGTGGTGTTCACCAGTGTAGCGGATGACCGGCGCAGCAGGCGCCAACAGCAGCAAGAAGTGAACGCGGTTGCATCAAGCACTCCAGAGTTCATGCATTGGTCCGAGAAGCCTATCAGTTGGAGCAGATGCAGTATCAACATCTTGTACAAGGATACAATGGAGAAATTAGGAATCAAGCGAAGACAGCTTCAGAGCAGCTGGACTGTGTTCCACGGAATCGTCCCCGGCCTTTCCTGCTCACCAATCGGCAAGATCTTGATAGATGTCCTCTTCGGAGACAAAGATCATTTCCGCCGAGAGCCAATTTGGTTTGAGGTGGTGGACCTTGAGAGCCCATATCATGCACTGCTTGGCCGACCCGCCTTGGCCAAGTTCATGGCGGTCCCCCACTACTCCTACCTCAAGATGAAGATGCCGAGTTCCAAGGGAATCCTAACCGTGTCCGGCGACTACAGGAAGTCGTCCGCTTGCACAGCCGAAAGCAGTCGGCTGGCCGAGTCCTTGGTGATCGCAGCTGAGAAACGGCTCCTTGATCGGGTCGTGGCGATGGCCGGCAAGCAGCCCGAGTTATCGCCCGACCCCAAGGAGTCGGAAGCAGACGGATCATTCAAGCCGGACAGAGAAACAAAGAAGATACCGTTGGACCCGGAGCACCCGGAGAGGTACGCTGTCATGGCACAGGCCTTGACAGCAAATAGGAAGGCGAGCTCGTCGATTTCCTCCATGAGAATCGCGACATCTTCGCATGGTCCCCCAAGGACATGCCCGGTGTCCCGACGGAATTCGCCGAGCACAAATTACACATCTGATCTGATTTGAAGCCCGTCAGGCAGCCCTTGCGCTGCCTGTCAGAAGACAAAAGAAGAGTTGTTGGAGAAGAAATAGCCCGGCTCCTTGCAGCTGGCTTCATCATGGAAGTATTTTTTCCAGAGTGGCTGGCAAACCCAGTACTGGTGCTGAAGAAGAACAAGCAGTGGCGGATGTGCATTGATTGCACAAGCCTCAACAAAGCCTGCCCCAAGGACCCATTTGCTCTGCCAAGAATTGATCAGGTGATAGACTCCACAGCCGGATGCGAGCTGTTGAGTTTCCTAGATGCATATTCAGGATATCATCAGATCAAGTTGAACCCGGCTGACAGACTGAAGACCGCCTTCATCATGCCGTTTGGAGCCTTCTGCTACCTGACCATGACTTCGGCTTAAGAAACGCCGGCACCACCTTTCAGCGTTGCATGCAGAAGTGCCTCCTGAAGCAACTCGGCAGAAATGCCCATGTCTATGTGGATGACGTGGTGGTGAAGACAGAGAAGCATGGAACCTTGCTGGAGGACCTCAAGGAAACATTTGAGAATCTGCGCTGATTCCAGATCAAGCTCAACCCGCAGAAGTGCGTTTTCGGAGTACCAGCCGGCCAGCTCCTCGTTTTCCTGGTCTCCGAACGCGGCATAGAGTGCAATCCAGTAAAGATCAAGGCCATCGAAAGGATGGAGGCACCCAGACGACTGTTAGATGTGCAAAAGTTCACCGGCTATTTGGCATCCATCAGCCGATTCATCAGCCGACTGGGCGAGAAGGCTCTCCCCTTGTATCAGCTCATGAAGAAGACGACCTTCTTTGAGTGGACTCCCAAGGCGGATGAGGCTTTTCTCCAGCTAAAGAAGATGTTGACTACTCCCCCTTTGCTGGCGGCTCCGACTCCCAAAGAGCCCATGCTCCTATACATTGCCGCCACCAGCCGAGTAGTCAGCACGGTCATTGTAGTCGAGCGCAAGGAGGAAGGCAAGGCGCTACCCGTCCAGAGACCGGTATATTACTTGAGCGAGGTGCTGTCGACCTCCAAGCAGAACTACCCCCATTACCAGAAGATGTGCTACGGCGTTCATTTTGCCGCCAAGAAATTGAAGCCTTACTTCCAGGAGCATCCAATCACCGTGGTCTGCACAGCTCCACTCGCCGAGATCATTGGAAGCCGAGATGCTTCTGGCCGGGTGGCCAAATGGGCCATCGACCTGGCTCCCTACACCATCTACTACGAGCCCCGCACCGCCATCAAGTCACAAGCACTGGCCAACTTCCTCGTGACTGGGCCGAGACCCAGTATCTGCCGCCAGCGCCCGACTCCACCCATTGGCGGATGCACTTCAACGGCTCCAAGATGCGCACCGGCCTAGGAGTCGGCATCGTCCTCACTTCCCCCAAGGGCAACAAGCTCAGATATGTGCTACAGATCCACTTTGCTGCCTCCAACAATGTGGCCGAGTACGAGGCGCTCATCCACGGGCTCCGGCTTGCCAAAGAACTCGGCATTCGCCGGATCCTGTGTTATGGCGACTCTGACTTGGTGCTCCAGCAATCATCTGGCGATTGGGACGCCAAGGACGCAAATATGGCAAGCTACCGTTTCCTCGTCCAGCAACTCAGCGGATACTTCGAGGGGTGCGAGTTCCTCCACGTGCCAAGGAACGACAACGACCAAGCAGACGCCTTGGCACGAATCGGCTCCACCCGCCAGGCAATACCATCTGGTGTCGCCCTCCGGCGCCTCCTCAAGCCTTCTATCAAGCCGTCACCAGAATCAGATTCAATCTATGTGCCGGCTCCGCCTGAGGAGGACGGATCCAACTCCAAGAAACATACAGTCGAGGCCGGCCCGGGACTTCAGAACCCGGCCCGGGGATTGTAGTAGCAAGATCGAAGACTCCAGAGCTCGGCCCGGGGACTGCTCCAGTCGGCTCCGGGACTTTGGCAAATTAGCAAGCGGCTGCGGACTCCAACCCTCCGCCTCCAAGCCTGGACGCCATTATCCAAGTCGCACTAGTGGCAGTTGAAGAAATAGCAGCACCTTCATGGGCCCAACCCATCCTCAGATTCTTAGTAAACAGAGAGCTGCCAACTGACGAAATCTTGGCTCGGCAAGTGCAACGCCGAGCAGCAGCCTACACCATAGTCAACAGAGAGCTGGTCAGGCGCAGCGTTACCGGCGTTTTCCAACGTTGCGTCGAAGCAGAACAAGGTTAGGCAATCCTCAGAGACATCCACGAAGGCGAGTGCGGTCACCACGCGGCCTCAAGGGCACTCGTCGCCAAAGCCTTCCGGCACGGTTTTTTCTGGCCAACCGCTCTGGAAGAGGCCAAAGAGTTAGTCCAAAAGTGCAAGGGGTGCCAGATTTTTCGTTCCAAGCCACTTCAGCCGGCTTCCGCACTCTGGACTATCCCCATCGCCTGGCCCTTTGCAGTCTGGGGCCTGGACATGGTGGGACCATTCAAGACGGCACGAGGCGGCTTGACTCACCTACTTGTCGCAGTGGACAAGTTCACCAAGTGGGTGGAGGTGAAACCCATCAAGATATTGAATGGCCCGACTGCAGTGACCTTCATCGCTGACATCACAACTCGGTACGGCATCCCACACAGCATCATCACCGACAATGGCACGAATTTCGCCAAAGGCGCCTTAGACCGTTTTTGCGCGACACAGGGCATCCGACTGGACTTAGCGTCCATTGCCCATCCGCTGTCAAACGGCCATGTGGAGCGAGCAAACGGCCTCATCTTATCCGGCATCAAGCCTCGACTCATCGTACCGCTGGAGCGATCTGCCGGCTGTTGGATTGAGGAGCTGCCAGCCGTCCTCTGGAGTCTGCGCACGACTCCAAACAAGTCAGCCGGCTTCACACCATTCTTCCTCGTCTATGGCGCCGAAGTCGTCATCCCAACGGACATAGAGTTCGACTCCCCGCGAGTCACCATGTACACCGAGGAAGAAGCAGAAGAAGCACGTCAAGACGGCGTCGATCTGCTAGAAGAGGGCCGGCTGTTGGCACTCAGCCGGTCCAGCATCTACCAGCAGAGTCTGCGTCGATACTACAACAGGAAGGTCAGGCCAAGATCTTTTCAAGAAGGCGACCTTGTGCTCCGGCTGATCCAGCGAACAGCCGGCCAGCACAAGCTGTCGGCACCTTGGGAAGGCCCCTTCATCATCAGCAAGGTGCTAGGGAACGACGCCTACTATTTGATCGACGCCCAGAAGCCCCGAGCGCGCAAGAGGGACGATTCCGGCAAAGAGACAGAGCGCTCGTGAAATGCAAATCTTCTTCGAAGATTTTACAGTTGATGCATTATGTATCACACTACCCCTTTGTATTAAAGTACTAAGACTTTGGGCCCCCCCGAGACGAGCTCGGGGACTACCCTTTTTGTTATCTGTACGATAAGAATTATGCCTCCAAGTACATTACTTTCATTACAAGCCGCTTGGCACCGGGCCTGACTAGTCAGCCCGGCGACTCGCCACCTTGCGCTATGAGAAGCATCCTGCAGTCAGACAAGTAGTGTGCGGTGCCCAATCCGCCTCCTGGCAAAGCCGCAGCTCGCAGAGCGACTGTGAGGCAGGCAGGAGTAAGGAAGAACGGGCACCCACACGAAAAATGGCTAAGGACCTAAAGCATGAACATAGCATAAGACGGCCTCCAGCATTTCTGAAGCGGAAGGCCGACTCATGAGTAGCCGGCTCGCCGTCTTTATTAGCCTCTATTAAGGACGGCCGACTCTTGGGTAGTCAGCATGTCGCTTTCTATCCGACTTGCTAAAGAAACTCTAAACGGCCAAGTCCTTGCCTTCCCAAAGTAGCCAAGCACTTGACCCAGCGACAGTCCGCAGAGCGGCTGCTCGACTGACAAGGCAGCGACTAAAGGAAGGCGGCAAAAGGAAAAGCCTAAAGAGCAGTAAGCAAGGAAAGACGGAAAGCAGATTAATATTTACATAGGCCCTTGGCCGAATCTTCGAATAGAAGTTCAAGATACACCCCGCGGGTGGAATTGTTCGAATCCAACAAAGTTTTCAAAAGATTACTAAGATAGACAAACAGTGGCGAGAAAGGCGGCCTAGGAGGCGGCATCTGGGATTGGAGGATCGGAGGAGACGATGGTGTCAGGCGCCGGGGCAGTCGGCTGGGCGGTCTCAGTTTGATCGCCTCCGGCGGCAGTCGTTTTCTCTTGACGCGGCTCGTTGCTGGAGGCGCGGTCGAGCTGAGGCTGGCCGCCTGCTCCATCTCCTGGCACCTCCGCCTCGCCTTCGGCCTCCACCTCGTCCTCCTCCTCAGTGCTGGAGTCGATCACCTCCGCCGAGTCCTCGCCATACTCCGGGTTCATCCCGAACCACTCTGTCGGCACTTCCTCGCCGCCTTCAGCCCGCTCGGGCACGAAGACGCTGGTGTCCGTGTACTCGGCGATGGCCACCGCACGCTCTATAAGAGCACCCTCCACGGCCTCCAGCTCGGCCTGGGCTTCTGACCGGAACGCGGCCAGGCGGTCCAGGTCCAGCCCTGGATACCACGCCTTAACGAACTCCAAGGCCCGACGTGCTTCGGCCCGGGCCGAGGAGCCCTTCCAGGCCTCAAGACGGTCGGCAGCGACTTCCAGCCAGTCGGCGATCTGACTGGCGGTGCGCAGAGCCGGCATATCCGGCCACAAAGCGGCAACCGCCTGGGCGCCGGCACGCTGAAGCCGGCGCATCTGCCGGTGGGCCGGACGAAGACGGGCTTCAATGCTCAGGAGCTGTTCATCAATGGTTCGGGGGGCATTGGCGGCCATCTCCTCACCATTCTCCCTCCGTGCCTCACGAGCAGCCTCGATGGCCAGAGGGACCACTTGCGAGTGACCAGGGAAGAAGTCTGCCAAGACAAAAAAGAAGAAAGTCAAAAAATCAGAAGTCGGCCTGACACATAGTCGGAAGCACGAAGAAGCGAAAGAAACGTACCATCCACAATGTCCTCGATCTCGTGGAAGCCGGAGGTCAACATCGCCTCCCTGTCAGTCCAGGAGGAGCGCTCGCTCTCGAACTCGGCCAGGAGAGCGGCTTCCTTCTTCCCGGCCTCGTCCTGCACCTTCTTGAGCATCTCCTTCTTCTCGGCCAGCTGCGCCGCCAGCAGGTCGCGCTCCGTGGCGAGCCTGTCACACTCCTCCTCCTTGGCGCGACGGGCAGTATTGGCCTCGCCCAGCTGCTCCTGAAGAGCGGCGTTGGCTCCTGAAAAACGAAAGAGGAAACAAATTAGTCGTTAGCAAAGAAGATCGCCGGGAAGATCCGGCCCGACTGCTCAGCAGTCGGCCCGAATCTCGGGGACTACAGCCCGCGGGTGCGCCAGCGCGCCCCCGCGAAGAAGAAGAACTCACTCCGGCTTTCCGACAAGTCGGTAGCCCGCTTGCTCAACTCCTCAACATTGCGGTTGAAGGCAGTGGCGCGGAGGTTGTGATACTCCTGCAATAAGTCATTGAAGACGAAGTTAGTGTTTGGAACTCGCCAGAGGGAGTTCCGAACCGCCTGCTCAGCAGCCGACCCGAAACTCGGGGACTACACCCAGTGGGTGCGCTGGCGCGCCCCCACAGAGAAAAACAAGAATCAAGAAGGAGAAGAAACTTACTCGGACGGCCGTTCGCGCGGCCAGGTGGCTCTGGTGCAGGCCTGAAGGGCGTCGCCTTCGGCCCGCAACTTCTCCTGGACTTCCAGGAGCAATTGATTTAGCGGCCCGGTGCCGCCTCCGCGCACCCACCCGGTGGGCGTGGCGCTTGTGGCCTCGGCGTCTAGAGCTGCCGAGCTGGCAGCGCCGATCTCCCGAGGTTGCGGTGCCAAGGTCGCCCTCTCAAGACGGCGACGCACCAGCGAGGCGACTTGGAGAAGCAGCCGCGCTTCGGCCTCGTCCATGGCCGGCGGATCCGACGGATCCGCCGGCTGTTTGCCGTGCGGTCTCCCAGACGGCGGTGGAGGCGGCGGCGGCGGCACGAGAGCGTTCGACATGGAGGCCTTGCTGCTCTCCTTCTCCGCGATGGGGTTCTCGGTGCTGGCTCCCCCGGTCTGCCCCGTGAACTCCGAAGGCGGCGGTGCAGACGATAGTGGGGGCACGAGCATCGCCGATTGGCGACGCGCGGCCTCCTCGGCGCGCCATCTCGCTGTAAGGGCGGCTTCGGCATCATCCAGCTTTTTCTGGGTGGAGGCGGCCGCTCTGTCGGCCTCCGCCTTCTCCAAACGCGTGGCCTCCTCCTCCTCGTGCTTCTCCCACGCATTCCGCTCCGTCGCCTCCCGGAGGTCGGTGGCAGGGTCGGGCCGCCGAGTATTGGCGGACGTATCTGCCGACCCCATGACGGAGGGGACAGCGACTCTCTCAAGGGAAAGAGGGGCCCTGAAGAAGAATGGAGGGAGTATATAAATGAAGACTCGAACAAGATTCAACGAAGAAAATAAAAGAGCGTAAAGACTTACGCGGATACTAGCGGCGGCTTTCTCACTTCCCTTCGGAAGCGGTTGGCCTTCGCGGCCGCCTCCTCTCGTCTGGTCGCGGCGGCCGCCCCCTTGAGCTTTTTCAGTTTGCCGCCGGGCGCACTCGGCCCAGCGTGACGCCTCTTCGCGCCGCCTTGGCCGGCGGAGGAGCCGGCGCCCGACGGGCCGATCCTCAGCTGGTGGCGCGGAGCGACTTCGCCTTCGGCGTCGTCATCAGGCCAGTCGGCGAAGGTGGCCGAGGGCCTGAAGTCGCCTTCTGCCCCTCCTCCCCCGCCATCGGCATCGGCTTCCATCGCTGATGCCCCCAAGTCGGGGTCGTCGACGTTGCTCTCTGCGCGGTCGGGGACGTACTCGCGGGGCTGCCTCGTGGCGCCGGCGGCAGGCTGCATAAGAGGATTCTAGTTCAGAAGAAGCTAACAAGAGTTAGAAGCCGGAGTCGGCTGCGGAAAAAAGACAAAGCAGCAGGGAGACGCGACTTACCACTGGTGGAGGGTTGTCGCGCGAGTACGGCTCCTTGCCGAACTGCCAGTCCTCCTCATACTCGCAGTGCGCGATATAATTTACCATGTTCGCCACCTCCTTGCGGGGCATCTCCTTGGTGCTCATCCGACTTGGGTCTCGGAGGCCGCTCATCTGACAGATCAGGTGAGGCCGGCCTTGGAGTGGGAGAATTCGGCGCGCCACGAAGGCGGCCAGCAAGTCAGCCCCGACGAGTCCCTCCGACTGCATCAAGACTCGGAGTCACGCCACGGCGGCGGCTCCGGCGGGAGTCAGCGTCTTGACTCGGTGGGACCAGCTAGGGAGCCGCCCAGTCAGGGGAGCGGCGTTGTAAGGTGGCAAGTTGACCCAGTCGCCGTCGGAGGCGAGGTTCTTCACATAGAAGTATGAGCGCTGCCACATCTTCACCGACTTGATCAGCGTGATGGGAGGAAAGGGGTTGTCGGCCGTCGAGCGCCGCATCACGATGAAGGCGCCGCACTAGGCCGGCACACCGGCGATGTGCGTGCCGAGCTTAGAAGAGAAGAATTCTCCCCACAGCTCGATGGTGGGGAGAACGCCGAGGAAACCTTCGCACAGGGTGGCGAAGGCGGAGAGCAGCACCACCGTGTTCGGTGTGAGGTGGTGCGGCTGAAGGCTGTGGAACTCCAGGAACAAGCGGAAGAAGCTGCTCGCCGGCAGCCCCAGGCCACGCATAAGGTGCGAGCAGAAGATGACCCGCTCGCCCTCTTCCGGCGCCAGCCGGATTTCCCCCTCCGGCGCGGCGCGGGCGCGCACGAGGTCCGCCCTGGGGAGACGGTGGGTCTGGCGGAGGAACTCGATGTGTTCTTCCTCTACCTCTGAGCCGTCCCATACGCCGGAGCGCATGGCAGAGGCCGCGGCGGAGGAAGAGCTCATCGCCGTGGTATGAGGTGCTCCTGCTCAACAGCGGAGGAAGAGGGAGAGAAAGCAAGATGAGGCGGGGGAGCAGGGAAGAAAGGCACGCAAGCTGTGCCGCTCCGCTTCCCCCCGCCTACTTATAGCCCTGCGGGCTGAGAAGCCGAGGGGGCGGGCGTGGGATTAACTGCGCACGATGCCCCACGCCGCCCCACGATTTGCCCACGAAGTTACTGTGCGCAGTAACCACGTGGGAAAACCAACCGTCCTCAGCCACAACGGATCCGTCCGTATGCCGAGGCGCGGTAGTGGCGGGCCCCGCCTGACGGCCCGTCCCGTCACGCGCGTGGGCAGGCAGACTGTTCTCCCCACGTGGCGCCACGCGATAGGACCGCCCTGATGGCTGCGGGGAAGCATATCAGACACGCCGCCTGGCTTCCCGCCGCGACTTTCAAACTGAGGCTCTTCACTGGAGCTCCGACTTTCGACAGTCGGCCCAAGGGAAGACGGCAGCCGAGTCCCAGAGTCTGCACTTTTAAAGATTGAAGCTGTTGAAGCCCCACAATACAGCGACCGCAGGGTTTCACCAGCTTCGGGGACTACTGTCGAAGTAATGGGCCACGGGTAGGCTAACCCGAGCCCCAAGACATTTCAAGACATCGGGGCAGGCCGCGCCCCTCAGGCCGAGTCCCAGGAGCGACTCCAAGGTATGCCGAGGCCCAGACGGCGACTCCCAGATAAGCCGACTCCAAGCTGGTGACTTCCAGGGAGGCCGACTATGGAGAGTCGGCCCAAGACTCCTCCCTTATCCCGAAGTACGACGCGGGGTACGGTCACGGCATGGCCGTCTCCCCCCTGCTTACGAAGGGTCGGCGTGGCTACAGTGAGCCGTACCGCTGGAAGATCTCCGGCGAGATGCAGCACTGTTGCCATGCCTGCCCTGATCTCAGCCACAGTACGCAGTACACAGTGCCCACGACGCCGGCCTGTACGACCCGAAGGCGGTGGGGCCTCCTGTCAGTGGGTGGGCCGAAGGCGGCCTGGGAAACCCGAAACGGACCTGTGGGAGTCGGCCTCCCTGGAGTCGGCCGACTCCTCCCGGGGCCCCACGAGCCATTAATCAGATAAGATGGGGAATGGTGACAGTGATCGCCCGAAAGACGGCGGCACTGTTGCCACGACCCAATGATCGAGCCTGCGTCATCAGGAGTGCTGCTACAGTATCAAGCCTGTCCGCGGGACCCGCCAGTCGGCGGGCCCCAGAAGCCGGCGGGAAGGACAGCGACCTGAGAGACAGACGGCTGGGACCCGCGCCCAGCCGGATTACTATTGTACCCCCGGGGGGTAGGCCTATATAAACCCCCCCGGGGCACCAATGCAAAGGGTTCGAACCTAGAGAGAGAGATAGACCAGATAGCCCAGGAAGGAGAGAGCTAGCCTTGCCCTCTCCTACCTCCCGAAACAGCTCTAGGAGCACCATTGTAGTCACTTTGCTTTAGTGATCATGCGGAGACCCCGCAGAGCAGCAGTAGGGGCGTTATCTCATAGGAGAGCCCTGAAGCTGGGTAAGTTCCGCCGGCGTGCATGTCTTCGCCTCATCCCGCTTCCAGGCACCGGCGACGTTCTACTCGCTCCCACCATGATAAGCTATCCTTTGGCATATGTCGTATCCAACCCCCGACAAAAGAGATAAGATTTTACAAGGTTTAGTGGGTCCATCACACCGAAGAAGAAGCAACCTGGGAAAGAGAGGAATTTTTATGGACTGCATACCCAGAATGGTTTTCCCAAGCAACTGAATCTCGAGGACGAGATTCATCCTAAGTGGGGGAGGTTTGTGACAGCCTGGATTTTGCCTTCTCTTTTTTTACGAGACTTGCCTTCTCTCTCTTTCCGGACTTGGTTTTCATCGTGGTTTTGTCCTGATTTGACTTGGAGTTTTGGGATCAATTCAAATGGACTTGTCACTTGGGCATACCTTGGCTTTCACCCAAGTGACCTATCTCCCTTATTCCTCCCACAAATGCCCAAAATAATAAAATGAGTATTTTTCCTAAAAGGAAAATATTCATTTTTCTCTCTTAAGTTCATTTCAGAACTTTGTGCTCCAAACCAACCTCAATTTTTCTTGCTCAGAAAAATCTGAGATAATTCCTAAATATTCTTAGGGCCATGGCACATCTTCCATGCAAAAATATTGCATCACTTTTTGTAATATTTTTGTTGTAGAAAATATTTTCACTTCTGGACAAGAAATGCACTTTGTACAGCAAGTGCATTTTCCCCTAAGCTTTTAGACTTGATCTTTCTTGAGCTTAAGCACCCTCCTAAGAAACCCTAAACCCCAGGAGATCAGCCCTAATGGCCTTCTAGAAGGTTGCCAAACTTGGCGACCAAGTTTCTGACCAGCTTGGTAGAGTCGCGTCTGGTCGGCCTGGGTATGATCCATCACCGCCCCTAGACTAAACACTGCACGGTTGAGAGCGTAGACAAGGTTTGGACGCTCCTGGGCATTGTTTTGACCATGCCATCCTGGTGACCGCGAGTGGACACGGTGCCTGGCATGCGTCTCGACACGCTCTGGCTGGCGCCTTGCGCTCTGTTTCGCGCGTGCATGTTCCAGCGCTCGCCGCCGACTACCGCACCGTGCCACAACCCTCGACCCATCACCCATGACCCCTCCCTAGCCCTCGCCGCCACCGGACCCGCCGCAGCAAGCTAGTCCAGTCACGGCCAAAATGGCATAGTGCACGCGTGTGCTTGTCCCCATCCCAAACTGCCTCATGTGCTCGTCCGCGAGTGTGGGCAAGCACCGGCGTTGACGCTGCACCTTGTCCCCTCGTGTTGGAGCCTCTCGTCGACGTTCGCCGCGTGTCAAGAGCGCTCCGGCAGCGACATGTTCCACCCTCCTGCTCTGGCTATATAAAGCCACCCCGACTCAAATCCTAGCCACGCACCACTCCACACAACCACCACGAACACGTAGAACGACCGCAGTTTGGTCGGACAGGCCTCTGGCCGTTGCCCCGACCCGAGGACTCTGGTGATCCCCGTAGGCCAGCCTCCGCTCTCCAGGGCCTCTCGAGCTCAAGCAGCTGCTTGGGCAGGGCCTTGGTGGTCTGCTGGAGCTGCCTGGACCCCGCCAAGCCCTCGGATCTGCCCCTAGCCTCCGTCTTCTTCCTCTCCGGCTAACCCTGTCTGCCACTGAAGCTTGTGAGCTCGATTGCGACCAGCTCTGTCCACCTCTCGCCAAGCCACAGGTACAGGCAGGTGCGCCGCGAGCCCCGCTTCCAATCTA
>NC_041387.1:144981883-144990198 GCF_002162155.2 Triticum dicoccoides | reverse complement strand
CAAACTTTGACCAGCCATAACTTTTAAACCACAAGTCCAAATGAATTGATTCTTTTTGCATTGTCTTTGTTACAGAAAGCTCTAGCAGCACACCAAAAGGTGGATTTTTCCTTGCTGGCTAGAATTTCTGGTGATTTTCAGAATGAGTTTGACATTTATTTTTGTGGTTTTAAAATATTTTCAGAAGGAAGATCTTGCCTTGAAGCTAACCAGGAGGAGTGTGACCCTCCTCTGCACTAAGGCAAGCCACAACATCATTTGGATGGTGTTATTTCAATATCTATGATTTTCTACTTGAATATGAGTATTTAATTGCATTTTATATTTGATAAATTAATATGGTTAATTGCTAGTTGTTTTATGATGCTTGATATGTTTGTTTTAGCTTCTGGTTGAGTTCATAGAATTGTTTGGCTAAGTAGAGTAAGATTTTGCACTTATATTTTGCTATGGAAAGTTATGGTAGTTATTTTTGCTAGTTTTCAACTAAATCATGGACTAATAAAAATGTTGTTTGGAGATAAAGATGATTTGTAACTAGAGAAGTTTCGAATCTTAGTAGTGCAACCTAGTTGTGTTGCTTGTTTTGATCCATGCTTAAGAGTTGCTTGCTCAGTGTGACGAGTAGTTGCATGATTTCCGGTATGATGCTATGTTAGTAAGAAAAAGTTTTTCTGAAAGTTAATACTTGATTAAATTCAACTTGAATATGATGTTGATCACATCATGGTGCCACTGAATCGTGTTTTAATTTAGTGCGAGCACATTTACCTAATGGGAAGGTCTTGATTAGGTCCTTTGTCGTGGCTCTCACCGCTGCCTCCCGCAAGGGAAGGTTATGGGCGTGCATACCCTGGACCGGTAGGCAGACATAACCTTGTGTGCTCGTTTTGTTGTTATGGTACCTTGTCCCCGTTTGGGACCGTTTTGCCACGACGGTGGCCGTTGGTGTCTTTTGTAGACACGGGGCCACCCAAGACCTAGCCCTGAGTGGGAGATGGTCGGATTGGCTGGGGAGAGTGCATGGCAAAGGAAGGGTTTCGTCGGAGTACTTTGGTCCACCCGAATGGGAGAGCAAGGCCAGGTATTCTGTAGTGTGGGTAAAGTGCACTACCTCTGCAGAGTGTATTTAATCTATCGATAGCCGCGCCCTCAGTTATGGGCAAGACTTGGGAGTAAGTCACACCATGGATCAACTGTTATAATTAATCTTGCAAACTAGTAATTGTTGTGATGCACTGTTTCGTGGGGAACTTGTAACACTCGAGGTGTTCATGAGTGATTGGTTTCAGGTGTGACCCCAGTGTGGTCACCGTTTCGTTACGAGGTAACCGTCTGGTAAGCGAGTCCGTGTGACTCGGTGTGCTGTTTGGTTGCTTTGCACAATTTTGCATGTGTAGTAATTTCTTGCATTAATTTAACTTGATTAATTATCATGATATTGACTGACATCGTGTTTATGTTTGTTGTGAGCTTGCAAGTACATTCAATGTACTGACCTGGCGTGTCATGCCAGCTTTCAGGCCAGTTGATTTGCATCCGAGCGCATCTCGCGTCTAGGCCGTGTCCACGTCGGTGTCCCTATTGCATGGAGTTCCGCTATGTCGTTCTTCAGCTGCCGCGTACTTTCGTGTGATCGACGCCCCAGCCATGTTCATTAAATAATGTACATACTTTCTAGCAGCACCAAGTGTGCCGCTTGGCCTCGAATCTCGATGTAATATCAGACCTTTGTACCACGCTAGTATCAATAAAGCGGTTATTTCTGTACCATGTTGTTGTGTATTGCCAGAAGACTTGATCTCTGGGCTGGCAATGCAGGGTAAACCGGTTGCTCTGAGCCAGGGTGCCACACTCCCGAGCTTGGTTCCAATGTGGTTGATGGCGTTGGAACACTTGGGCACAAGGGTGGCGCGCTCTGCTGGCATTTGGGCAAGTTGCCCCGGCAAGGCTCTTGCCGGGGCTGCGGAGGCAAGGGTCTTGCCGGGGGAGCCTACCTCGCCCTCTTGCTTTTTATGTCTCTGGTCTTGGGAGCATGTGCGTAGTACTTTGTTTTGATGACTTATAGATTTTTCCAATAAGTATGTGAGTTCTTTATGACTAATGTTGAGTCCATGGATTATACGCACTCTCACCCTTCCACCATTGCTATCATCTCTTGTGCCGCACAACTTTCGTCGGTACCATACACCCACCATTACCTTCCTCAAAACAACCACCATACCTACCTAATATGGTATCCATAGCCATTCCGAGATATATTGCCGTGCAACTTTACACCATTCCGTTTATTATGACACGCTCCATCGTTGTCATATTGCTTTGCATGATCATGTAGTTGACATCATATTTGTGGCAAAGCCACCATTCGTAATTCTTTCATACATGTCACTCTTGAATCATTGCACATCCCAGTACACCGTTGGAGGCATTAACACAGAGTCATATTTTGTTCTAAGTGTTGAGTTGTAATTCTTGAGTTGTAAGTAAATAAAGTGTGCTGATCTTCACTATTAGAGCATTGTCCCATGTCGGGAAAGAATGATGGAGACTATGATTCCCCCACAAGTCAGGATGAGACTCCAGACGAAAAATAAAAAGAGATAAAGAGGCCATAAAAAAGAGAAGGCCCAAATAAAAAAATAAAAAAATGAGAGAAAAAGAGAGAAGGGACAATGTTACTATCCTTTTTCCACACTTGTGCTTCAAAGTAGCACCATGATCTTCATGATAGAGAGTCTCCTATTTTGTCACTTTCATATACTAGTGGGAATTTTTCATTATAGAACTTGGCTTGTATATTCCAGTGATGGGCTTCCTCAAAATGCCCTAAGTCTTCGTGATCAAGCGAGTTGGATGCACACCCACTTAGTTTCTTTTTGAGTTTTCATACACTTATAGCTCTAGTGCATCCGTTGCATGGCAATCCCTACTCACTCACATTGATATCTATTGATGGGAATCTCCATAGCTCGTTGATATGCCTAGTTGATGTGAGACTATCTTCATCCTTTTGTCTTCTCCACAACCACCATTCTATTCCACCTATACTGCTATGTCCATGGCTCATGCTCATGTATTACGTGAAAGTTGAAAAAGTTTGAGAATACTAAAGTATGGAACAATTGCTTGGCTGAAACCGGGGTTGTGCATGATTTAAATATTTTGTGTGATGAAGATAGAGCATAGCCAAACTATATGATTTTGTAGGGATAACTTTCTTTGGCCATGTTATTTTGAGAAGACATGATTGCTTTGTTAGTATGCTTGAAGTATTATTATTTTTATGTCAATATTAAACTTTTGTTTTGAATCTTTCAGATCTAAAAATTCATGCCACAATAAAGAAAATTACATTGATAAATATGTTAGGTAGCATTCCACATCAAAAATTATGTTTTTATCATGTACCTACTCGAGGACGAGCAGGAATTAAGCTTGGGGATGCTTGATACGTCTCCAACGTATCTATAATTTTTGATTGTTCCATGTTATTATATTATCTGTTTTGGATGTTTAATAGGCATTTATATGCTATTCTATATTATTTTTTGGACTAACCTATTAACAGAGAGCCTAGTGCCAATTTCTGTTTTTTTTACCTATTTTAGAGTTTCGCGGAAAAGAAATACCAAACGGAGTCCAAACAGAATGAAACTTTCGCGATGATCTTTCTTGGACCAGAAGCAAACCAGGAGACTTGGAGATGAAGTCGGAGACGCAACAAGGCGGCCACAAGGCAGGAGGGAGCTCCCCCTACCTCGTGGGCGCCTCATAGCTCCCCTGACCTACCTCCTTCTCCTATATATACTCTCATACCCTGAAAACATCCAGGGGAGCCATGAAACCACTTTTCCACCGCCACAACCTTCTGTACCCGTGAGATCCCATCAAGGGACCTTTTCCGGCGTCCTGCTGGAGGGGGATTCGATCATGGAGGGCTTCTGCATAAACACCATTGCCTCTCCGTTAAAGCGTGAGTAGTTTACCACAGACCTATGGGTCCATAGCTAGTAGCTAGATAACTTCTTCTCTCTTTGATTCTCAATACCATGTTCTCCTCGATGTTCTTGGAGATCTATTCGGTGTAATATTCTTTTGCGGTGTGTTTGCCGAGATCCAATGAATTGTGGATTTATGACCAGATTATCTATGAATATTATTTGGTTCTCCTCTAAATTCTTATATGCATGATTTGATATCTTTGCAAGTCTCTTCAAATTATCGGTTTAGTTTGGCCCACTAGATTGATCTTTCTTGCAATGGGAGAAGTGCTTAGCTTTGGGTTCAATCTTGTGGTGTCCTTTCCCAGTGACAGTAGGGGCAGCAAGGCACATATTTTATTGTTGCCATCGAGGATAAAAATATGGGGTCTTCATCATATTGCTTGAGTTAATTCATCTACATCATGTCATCTTACTTAATGCGTTACTCTGTTCTTTATGAACTTAATACTCTAGATACAGGGAGGAGTCGGTCGATATGTGGAGTAATAGTAGTAGATCCAGAATCGTTTCAGTCTACTTGACACGGACGTGATGCCTATGTTCATGATCATTGCCTTAGATATCATCATAACTATGCGCTTTTCTATCAATTGCTTGGCAGTAATTTGTTCACCCACCGTAATATTTGGTATCTTGAGAGAAGCCACTAGTGAAACCTATGGCCCCAGGGTCTCTTTTCCATTATACAAGTTCTCGTTTACATCTTACTAGTTTCTGATCTACTATTTTGCAATCTTTTACTTTCCGATCTATAAACCAAAAATACCAAAAATATATACTTTACCGTTTATCTATCTCTATCAGATCTCACTTTTGCAAGTGACCGTGAAGGGATTGACAACCCCATTATCGCGTTGGGTGCAAGTTGTTGATTGTTTGTGCAGGTATTTGGTGACTTGTGCATTGTCTCCTACTGGATTGATACCTCGGTTCTCAAACTAAGGGAAATACTTATGCTACTTTGCTGCATCACCCTTTCCTCTTCAAGGGAAAACCAACGCAAGCTCAAGAGCTAGCAGTGTGGTAGGCACACCTCGCTAGAGAGGCTTATCGATCTGTGTGTGTCAGAAAGAAGGAGTTGTGGAGACCGTGGGAGAATGACCTAAAGAAAAAAATGAATGTGCGCGATGGATAGAATGCTGATGGAGGGAGAGAGTGAGGAGGGCGTGTGCATGCACGAGAGAAAGTTAGTGCTAGCTAGAAAGATTAGAGGATTGTGTGGGTGTTAGAGACTAATAAAGATCATAATTCAATATGAAAGTCGATTCAAATATTTGAATAAGAGATCATAATGTTATAAACATATGCATGCATGAATATAGTGGTGATACGCATGGTGTGGTTTTGGACATGTTATACTATAATGTGATAATGCATGACATTTGCAACTCACAACTAAATATCAAACAATCTAAACCATACTATATATTGAACAATCTCGCATTCTATTTGAATTTTTGATAATGTGTGGCATTTGCAGCTCAGAACTAAATATCGAACAATCTAAACCATATTATATATTGAACGTTCTCACATTTCATTTGAATTTGTGATAATGTGTGGTGTTTGCGACTCATAGCTAAATACTTGTAGTCGTAGGGGGCGGGGCACCATACATTATGTGATAAACACATTATACATATGAGACATGGTTTAGATATGAAGATCTAGCTAGAGCTTGAAATGTACTGTGATTTGAATCAACATAAATTAGATTTAAAAAATCGAGTTCGAGTTCATATAGTACACATAGTTCATATATATCTCGACAATAATCATGTGGTGTGCTGTGAAGATAATATACAAATGATGGTTTAACTTGACAATAATGATGATTGTAGATCTTAATAAATAGAGAAACAAATTCAATTTGTTTAACTTGACAACAATCATGATTGTAGATCTTATTCAAATAGAGAAACAAATTCAAATTTAGTTCATATTGAAGCGTTAGTATATACGTTTGGAATGCACTACAATGTTCATTTGAGTAGCAGGTTGCATGCATTATACACGTAGCAAAATATTTTAATCGAACATAACATGGATTCAAGTGGGACTAGACTCTTTTGTGTGGTGTGAATTGATTTTTTGGGGGGTTTTTCGTCGAGGGAAGTGCGAATTGATTTGGTATAGTACATGTTAGGCTTGTCCGGATATTTCAACCTGCGCCTTGTTATCCAAAAAATTTAAGATATTTCTTCGTCTCATTGTGCTCCTAAAATTCCCTCCATCTCAACCCGTGCCTTACTATCCCAAAATTACAACACGCGCGAAAACTCCCACGTTCTGTGTCGGTGCAACAAACCCTGGGTCTGTTGCCCGGACTGTGCACAGGCCCAAAGATAAGAATACATCACCATGATCACCCCAAGCATGATGGATCACTTCCCCTAGAGGATCCAGGTGTAGATCAGGAAGACCAGGATAAGCCAGAGGAGCAAGATATTGCTAAGGAAAGAACCTCCCTTGCTGGGCAGGAGAGTCTGGAAAGGTTGAGTTTGCCTCGAAAGCAAGCTTCCAGATCATCCCAGCAGGCCTGCTGGGGCTAGCGGAGGCAAGCAACACCATCGATCCACCTCACAAGCGACCCAAGTCCTCGATCGGTGCGGTGTCAAGCCCCTAAGTGACTAAGTAGCTGCTTCTTGCCACATGGCAGCCACTTCCTACAGGAAACACCCCCATATGACACCCGTCCTGGGACATGTCAAGCAAGTAGGTGCAAAGCTGGCAAAACAGCCCGGCAAGGGTTGCGGGGCATGCTATGATGTCCCACTAGACGACGCATTTAATGTGCTCTGTCAGCCTGCAGAGTTAGGTGTGATAGCATTGTTTGCTATCTAATCAGTGCGTAAAGACTGATTTGCCTCTGTGGTGACCCCTTGATCTATAAAAGGAGGCCCATGGCGACTGTAGAAAGGGTTTGTTGGCTGATCCAAACCCTCACACATTCATATGCACGTAGCCACTCTCGCCCTGAGGCGACCTTGCCGGGCAAGTGCGCTACGTTCGCCACCATATTTCCACCATCAATCCACCAAAGCAGGAGTAGAGTTTTATGCCTCACGGCGGTCCGAACCTAGGTAAAACTACTCGTGTGATCTCTGTCGCGCTGTGCTACGCTTCTCTGCGCTTTGTGCAACGTGCCTATCCCCCCGCCGAACTAAAAAGGGGCTCATGGCCCCATAGGTGGCTGTGGTTTCCCACGACATTGTTGGTGCGCCAGGTAGGGGGATCACTTGCGCGAACCTAAGAGCGTCAGTAGCGCGTCATCTTCATCGCCATTTTCATCATCGACTATGGCGCCCAAAAAGAAGCCCGAAGCTACAAACCACCCGTCCACCTCGAAGGCTTCACAACCCGCGGCCGTCGATGTTGCGGGGGATGCGGGGACGCGTGAGGATGCGGACACTACGGGAGACGTGGTCGGCGCAGGTGACATTGTTACCACCTGCCCCACGGCCAACACTGGGGCAGGCGGTGTAACGCCCCGGATTCGATGCGCCAGGTGTCTGCCAGTTATTCGCCGTCGTTGCCATGTCATTTGCTTGCATGTTGCATTTTGCCATGTCATCATCTGCATTTCATCCGCATGTTTTCCAAAACTTGCATCCATTCGGGTTCCGCCGGTTCTCTCCTTGTCCGTTCTGAGCACAGACACACTCGCACGCGCCCGCGGCACCTCCGAAATATTATTTTATAAGTGGCATAAAAATGTTCTCGGAACGGGATGACAGTTGGCATGCGGTGTTGTTGTGTTGTATGTAGGCCGCCAGCCAAGTTTCGTCGCGTTCGGAGTCCATTTGATAGCCCAACCGTTAAACCTATAACCGCAATATAGTCGGTATATTCGTCGGGTGTTTTCGGTCTCCGAAAACCCATGCCGGGATGCTATCTCTTCTCTCCTTATAGCCTAGCCCATCTACACAGCCCACCAACCCCTCTCCTAGTTCCTCTCCGCTCCGGAGCCGTTCAATGGCTGTACGCTCCGAAAAGCCCCCAAAACCCCCCTAACCCTAGTACCTACCCTTTATATTTCTCCCTTCCTTCCAAAATGGGCAACCTAGCCTCCCCTCCCCTAGCCTCCTCCAACCCGGGGATTTGCGCCGCAGCCAACCCCCCCTCCACCTCGTTTTCAGCGCCGGCCGAACCCCCCATCGCCACTTGGCGCCGCCGTCGCCGCGCCCCGGACCAATCCGAGCGCGCCAAGTCACCCAGCGCCGCCGCTCCCCTCCATTCCCGCGTGGCCACGTCGCCCCATCCATCCCCGCCGCCGCGGCCCGCCAGGAACCCAGATCGGGCCCTCGG
>NC_041387.1:144977037-144981436 GCF_002162155.2 Triticum dicoccoides | reverse complement strand
CGACCGGCGCTGCTGCGCCGCCCCACCCCTTCGCCTGGCCCATGCCTCGCCAGAGCCGATCCAGCCCCTTCACCCCTCCGTGTGAAGCTCCAGGGAGAGGAGCTCCCGAGCTGCGGCGCTCGCCTAGCCTCCCACTGGCGCCTCCGATGGCCAGATCCGGCCGCCCTACGCCGGATCCGCCTGGATCTGGGCGGTTCCCGCCCCATCCTCGCCTCCTCGTCACCGGCAGCCGCCGTCGTGGTCTCCTGCGCGTCTCGAGCAGAGGAGGAGGTCGAGCGACCCCTTGATGGGCCGGTCTCCCCACCCCGGATCTGCCGGCCCAAGGCCCAGCCACCAGCAACCCCGACGACCTGGGCTCGGCCCATGGTGAGCAGCCCATCTTACCCTCGCCCCGTGCGCAATTTAGCTAATCTGCGCTCACTCCGTTTTTTTCTGAAAAATGACCAAGTCCCTGACATTTTGATGCTAAGTTTGACATGCCATAACTCCATGCATACTGCTCCATTTCGTGCGTGTAATATGTCAAATTGTTCGTCTCAACGAGTACTTAATTTCACTCCATTGCATCATATTCATTTGAGCTCATCTTGATACCTGAATCACCATTGCAAGAGTGCTTCATGATGTTGTCTGCTGTCTGTTAACAGAACTAGCTCTTTTGTCATTTTTGCCATGATTGATGTGTGCATCCTATGAGGTTGATGTCTACATGTGTTTTGATCTATGACATGTCTTCTTTACAGAGGTGCTTACCATGTATTTTTGTGATCAATGTGGTGACTAGCACAAGCATGCAAACTAGGCTTCGTGATATTGCTGATTTCAGTCCCTGTTATGCTGTTATTTTGATGTCATGTAAACTTGATGCTACAGAGAGATCCATGCATAATTTGAGATACTTTAGTAAGGATGTTTTGAACATATGGTTGTTCTCTCTCCATTCATGCCCCTGGTTGTAATTATGGAGTAGTCTAGCATGTCATTTTCGTGCTCTACTTTTGCTTCAAAATGTTTCCTGGTAGATTGTTTACATGTTATTCAATTTTGCCAAGGTTGTTGTAGTTGATCCTTGCATGCTATGAACTTGTTCTTGCCTTGCTTAGCTTCATAAACATGTCTTCTTACTGTTGGGTGCCTTGCCATGCCATGTATTGCTCTGTAGTGAGTGGTACAACCTCATCTACATGCCTTCATAATTCTGTTCCTGCCATGTTTGAATCTGTAATATAACTTGATATGTTTACATGGGTGCCATCATATCTTCTGATCCCTTTTGGCTCATGATCAGTAAGGGACTTTTGATCTATGGGTTTAGTAGGTTCATGCCATGCCTTTGTTTGCCATGATAAGTTCCTGTAACATGTTTTTTGATAGCTCTGAACATTGCAACCTGATGTTATTTTCTGCAAAGTCTGAATTGTTATTACTTGCAATCTTGCCATGTGTGTTTGAGCATGTTCTAGTGATTTCTGGAGATAGCTCAGTGTTCATGTTTTGTAATGCTTTACCTGTACATCATGCCCATGCCTTTTGTTATCATGTTGAGCTGCCGTAGCATGTTGTTTTGATGCTTGCAATATGCCTAGTTGTTGTTTTGGACAGATTGTTGATATAACTTGTAGTGTGTGAGTGTTGCACCGTTGCTCCGTTTTGAGTGTCCTCTATATGAAACTTGCTTGATTTTGTATGTAGTTTCATATTATCATGTTGCATCCTTGTTTTGAGGTGTCTGCTTGATGTTTGGGTGCATTTTGCATCAATGCCATGTTTAACTTGTTTTGCTCATATCTTCTAGGTCGTAGCTCCGAATCTAATGAACTTTATATGTAACTTGACTAGAATCTCATGTAGATCATCTTGGTGCATCTTAACTTGCTGTTTAACAACTTGAACATAATATTTATTCAGATCTGGACCTATTTCGAAATTTGCATATGAGGACTTACCGGAATTGTTATATGTTGTTCCCAGCCTCATTTAAACTTGCCTTGATGTGTTGCTCTTGTTTGCATCATCTCTTGCCATGAGTAGCTCCATATAGCTTTGTCACGCATCATGCTTGTTTGTGCATCATGTCTTGTATATGTGTGGTGTGTTTACCATGTTGTGTGCTTCTTTTCAATAGTTCCAGTTTCGTTGCGATCGTGAGGATTCGTTCGTCTACGCTTGGTTCGGCTTCATCCGTTCCTCTTCTTCACGGACTCGTTCTTCTTCCTTGCGGGATTTCAGGCAAGATGACCGCAACCCTGGATCTCACTACTATCATTGCTATGCTAGTTGCTTCGTTCTATCGCTTTGTTGCGCTACCTATCACCTGTTTATCAAGCCTCCCATATTGCCATGAACCTCTAACCTTTGACACCTTTCCTATGCAAACCATTGCTTGGCTATGTTACCGCTTTGCTCAACCCTCTTATAGCGTTGCTAGTTGCAGGTGAAGTTGAAGATTTCTCCATGGTGGACAGGATTTTGGTTGGGATATCACAATATCTCTTATATTATTAATGCATCTATATACTTGGTAAAGGGTGGAAGACTTGGCGTTATGCCTGGTGTTTTGTTCCACTCTTGCTGCCCTAGTTTCCGTCATACCGGTGTTATGTTCCCGGATTTTCAGTTCCTTACGCGGTCGGGTGATTTATGGGACCCCCTTGATAGTTTGCTTTGAATAAAATTCCTCCAGCAAGGCCCAACCTTGGTTTTACCATTTGCCTCACCTAGCCCATTTTCCCTTGGGAGTCGCACTCTCGAGGGTCATCTTTATTTTACCCCCCCCCCCGCCCCCCGGGCCAGTGCTTGTCTAAGTGTTGGTCCAAACCGAGCGATGTCCGGCGCCCCCTGGGCAACCAGGGTCTATGCCAACCCGACGTCTTGCTCATCCGGTGTGCCCTGAGAACAAGTTATGTGCAGCTCCTATCGGGATTTGTCGGCACAGCGGGAGGCTTTGCTGGTCTTGTTTTACCATTGTCGAAATGTCTTGTAAACCGGGATTCCAAGTCTGATTGGGTCTTCCTGGGAGAAGGTATATCCTTCGTTGATCGCGAGAGCTTATCATGGGCTAAGTTGGGACACCCCTGCAGGGTATAATCTTTCGAAAGGCGTGCCTGCGGTTATAGGCAGATGGGAATTTGTTAATGTCCGGTTGTAGACAACTTGACACCAGATCCGAATTAAAACGCATCAACCGCGTGTGTAGCCGTGATGGTCTCTTTTCGGCGGAGTCCGGGAAGTGAACACGGTTTTGGGTTATGTTTGACGTAAGTAGGAGTTCAGGATCACTTCTTGATCATTGCTAGCTTCACGACCGTTCCGCTTGCTCTCTTCTCGCTCTTATTTGCGTATGTTAGCCACCATATATGCTTAGCCGCTGCTGCAACCTCACCACTTTACCCCTTCCTTTCCCATTAAGCTTTGCTAGTCTTGATACCCATGGTAATGGGATTGCTGAGTCCTCGTGGCTCACAGATTACTACAACAATAGTTGCAGGTATAGGTTTTACGATGATCATGACGCGAGAGTGATGCTTGCTTGCGTTGAGTTCTTCTTCTGCTTCTGCTTCGATCAGGGATAGGTTCCAGGTCGGCAGCCTGGGCTAGCAGGGTGGATGTCGTTTGAGCTTCTGTTTGTGTTTCATCCGTAGTCGGATGATGCTCTTATGTATTGTGATGTTGTATTCGTGTGGCATTATATGCCTTATGTATGTATCCCCATCTATTATGTAATGTTGATGTAATGATATCCACCTTGCAAAAGCGTTTCAATATGCGGGTCTATCCTTGGTGGGACCTTCGAGTTCCTTTTGGATAGGGTCGCATATTGGGCGTGACAAGTTGGTATCAGAGCCAGGTTACGACCTTAGGAGCCCCCCTTGATTGATCGTGTATTTTGGCCGTTGTTGAGTCTAGAAGAAAACTGTTTTCGGAGTCTAGTTATATCGGAGAGTAGGAATTCTTTTTACTCCTCTGCCCCTTCGTCGCTCTGGTGAGGAATCTTGATGTAGGTGTTTTGAATTACTCCTCTTCCCCTTTCAAATTTTTCTTTAGGTTCACGCAGTTAGTTTTTTTCGATCGTTGTTTCTTAGCTCTTTTCATCCGGCGCATTTCTCGTCAAGCCGACTCGACCCTCTTCATCTTGAGTTCAATCCTCAGTTCGCTCTCAATGAAGTTGCTTCTCTGTCCTCAGTTGTTTTCTTTTCCCACCCGCCCACCCTTCTTCTTCTCAAAACCGGAGTTCGTAATCGAGTATCCATCCTACTCGTGTGAAGTCTTTGCTTTCTTTCCTCAATGATTTCAACTGGTGTTTTTCTCTTCAAGATATTCGTCGGTTCCCCCTTCCAAGTTGATTTTGTTTTCCCGCCCTCCCACCCTTTTCTTCCCGGAGTCTGACTCTCTCTCGACC
>NC_041387.1:144974216-144976930 GCF_002162155.2 Triticum dicoccoides | reverse complement strand
CCATCTATCTCATTCATGCGGAACCTCTTCAGTCTTTCGTAAATTGTTTCAACCGGTGAATTCTCGTCTTGTTCATCATTCTTCATCCCTTTCTTTTTCCGGTGGACCCAATTCAAGTATTCGGTGTTGATCACATTCTTTTCCTTGGATCAAGTGTTTTCCCTGCTCATTTGCCTCTCGGAAGTTTATCCTTCCGGAGTTCAGAAGACATCTCAGGAGATTCGTCTGTGTTTGAATTAATTCGAGGTTATCACCTCATTCAAATATTTCAATTGTTCCGGTGCTTCATCTATCTCTTCAACAATCCTTGCCAACGGTGTTTTCTCTTCAGTGGGCCCTAACCCATAGGTCTTTTCCCAGGATCTTACCTGACTCTTCTAATTATTCCGGAGCCATTCCTAATTCTTTTCAAGTGTGACGTAAGAATGGATTTCATCAATCAGATGCCATCTCCAAGATCGCTTTCAAATTCTTTTCATCTCGGGTTCTACCTTTCCTCTTTTTCATTATTCCGGAGTTTCTCAACAATTTCGGTGGTGTTTCTCGTCGTCTTTCTCAGCTTTGAAGATCGAAGAAGAGTTTGTCCTCTCAATCTTGCCCGTTCTCTCGAAGATTCGTGGTTCTAGCTTCATGTTATCAGTCTCGAATTATTCCATTTGTCAGATATTCTTTTCATCCATCCGGAGTATTTCAGGAGTTGTTTTTCCATTTATTTTCACCGGAGGCCGTCGTTCCAGAAGAATTCTTCGCCCTCATCATTCCAGCTATCGTCCTCCAATTATCCCGGTGCTTCATTCAAGTATTCTTCAATCAGTTCATGATCCCTTCGTTATCTTGTCTCTTTTATCCTTCAAGTATCTTTGTGCTTTTTCTAATTCTTCCCGGTGATTCAGTCTCTTTCTTCAGTCATTTTCAAATTCTTACGGTGGTTCGTTCAAGATTCTTTTCCCTTTATCATATCAATTCATTCGTTCTTTTCAATCCTACCGGTGGTTCATGAAGATCTTCTCAAGTTTGCGATATGTCACTTATCAATCCTTTTCAAGAAGAATAAGTAGTATGCGAAATCCTTTGCTTGTCATCAATTTAATTTGATGAAGGATAACCATACAATAAATCTTATTCTTATTTCATCCAAGTGATTAATCCTTTCCTTCGGAGTTTGTTCTTGATGAATAAATTCTAGTTCCAAGTGCTTTCATCTTTTGTTTTCCGGAGTTCAATTCCCGCTGCCATTTTGTCGGAACCCCATCTAAATCATCGCAAGTCTCATCTTATTCTTTCATCCTTCATTCTATCTCATCATCCTTTTGTTACCGGAGTTCTTCATGGTGGTTCTTCATGATTTAATTCATTCTTCAAGAGTTCATCAAGATTTTGTTGGCGACGTTCTAGTAGCTTTTCTTCTCGCGTCTCTAAGTGCAATTAATTCTTCGTATTCTTTTGAAGTGGAGTTTTGCATTTCTTCGTTCTTCTCAGCTATCCAATCATTTCCGTTTGTGGTTGGTTATCACGTCATAATTCTTGAGATGTTACCTATAAGACCACAAAAAGTTTATTCTTTCGTTGTTGATTTTCTCAACAACTCCATTCAATCCTTCTAAGTTCTTTTCATTCAATTCTTTCAGTTCTTCCGGAGGCATTGCATTGTTCATCTCGTCAAGTGCCATCTCTTTGGGTGAAGTTCGTGTTCTATTCTTTCCTTGTTCAACCAGAGTGCTATCTAAATCCTTTCAGTCTTATTTGTTTCTTATCTCGTTCTAACCGGAGTGCTTTCATAGTCTATCTGATTCCGTGAGCTTTCGATTCTCGTCATTCTCGTCGTTCCTCTCTTCTTCTCGAGTGCTATCGATTCTTTGCTTCTTCTCTTGAGTTATTGTTTCACCTCATCCCCTTTTTCTCTTCCATCTCGGTCCTAAGATCTCGGGACGAGATCTCTTGTTAGTGGAGGAGTGTTGTAACGCCCCGGATTCGATGCGCCAGGTGTCTGCCAGTTATTCGCCGTCGTTGCCATGTCATTTGCTTGCGTGTTGCATTTTGCCATGTCATCATCTGCATTTCATCCGCATGTTTTCCAAAACATGCATCCGTTCGGGTTCCGCCGGTTCTCTCCGTTGTCCGTTCTGAGCACAGACACACTCGCACGCGCCCGTGGCACCTCCGAAATATTATTTTATAAGTGGCATAAAAATGTTCTCGGAACGGGATGACAGTTGGCATGCGGTGTTGTTGTGTTGTATGTAGGCCGCCTGCCAAGTTTCGTCGCGTTCGGAGTCCATTTGATAGCCCAACCGTTAAACCTATAACCGCAATATAGTCGGTATATTCGTCGGGTGTTTTCGGTCTCCGAAAACCCATGCTGGGCTGCTATCTCTTCTCTCCTTATAGCCTAGCCCATCTACACAGCCCACCAACCCCTCTCCTAGTTCCTCTCCGCTCCGGAGCCGTTCGATGGCGGTCGTACGCTCCGAAAAGCCCCCAAAACCCCGCTAACCCTAGTAGCTACCCTTTATATTTCTCCCTTCCTTCCAAAATGGGCAACCTAGCCTCCCCTCCCCTAGCCTCCTCCAACCCCGGGATTTGCGCCGCAGCCAACCCCCCCTCCACCTCGTTTTCAGCGCCGGCCGAACCCCCCATCGCCACTTGACGCCGCCGTCGCCGCGCCCCGGACCAATCCAGGCGCGCCAAGTCACCCAGCGCCGCCGCTCCCCTCC
>NC_041387.1:144788914-144973751 GCF_002162155.2 Triticum dicoccoides | reverse complement strand
GGCCGCCCCGACCGGCGCCGCCGCGCCGCCCCTCCCCTTCGCCTGGCCCATGCCTTGCCGGAGCCGATCCAGCCCCGGCTGCCCCTTCGCCCCTCCGCGCGAAGCTCCAGGGAGAGGAGCTCCCGAGCTCCGGCGCTCGCCTAGCCTCCCACCGGTGCCTCCAATGGCCAGATCCGGCCGCCCTACACCAGATCCGCCTGGATCCGGGCGGTTCCCGCCCCGTCCTCGCCTCCTCGTCGCCGGCAGCCGCCGTCGTGGCCTCCTGCTCGTCTCGAGCAGAGGAGGAGGTCGAGCGACCCCTTGATGGGCTGGTCTCGCCCCACCCCGGATCTGCCGGCCCAAGGCCCAGCCACCAGCAACCCCGACGACCTGGGCTCGGCCCATGGTGAGCAGCCCGTCTTACCCTCGCCCCGTGCGCAATTTAGCTAATCTGCGATCACTCCGTTTTTTTTCTGAAAAATGACCAAGTCCCTGACATTTTGATGCTAAGTTTGACATGCCATAACTCCATGCATACTGCTCCGTTTCGTGCGTGTAATATGTCAAATTGTTCGTCTCAACAAGTACTTCATTTCACTCCATTGCATCATATTCATTTGAGCTCATCTTGATGCCTGAATCACCATTGCAAGAGTGCTTCATGATGTTGTCTGTTGTCTGTTAACAGAACTAGCTCTTTTGTCATTTTTGCCATGATTGATGTGTGCATCCTATGAGGTTGATGTCTACATGTGTTTTGATCTATGACATGTCTTCTTTACAGAGGTGCTTACCATGTATTTTTGTGATCAATGTGGTGACTAGCACAAGCATGCAAACTAGGCTTCGTGATATTGCTGATTTCAGTCCCTGTTATGTTGTTATTTTGATGCCATGTAACCTTGATGCTACAGAGAGATCCATGCATAATTTGAGATACTTCAGTAAGGATGTTTTGAACATATGGTTGTTATCTCTCCATTCATGCCCCTGGTTGTAATTATGGAGTAATCTAGCATGTCATTTTCGTGCTCTACTTTTGCTTCAAAATGTTTCCTGGCAGATTGTTTACATGTTATTCAATTTTGCCAAGGTTGTTGTAGTTGATCCTTGCATGCTATGAACTTGTTCTTGCCTTGCTTAGCTTCATAAACATGTCTTCTTACTGTTGGGTGCCTTGCCATGCCATGTATTGCTCTGTAGTGAGTGGTACAAGCTCATCTACATGCATTTATAATTCTGTTCCTGCCATGTTTCAATCTGTAATATAACTTGCTATGTTTACATGGGTGCCATCATATCTTCTGATCCCTTTTGGCTCATGGTCAGTAAGGGACTTTTGATCTATGGGTTTAGTAGGTTCATTCCATGCCTTTGTTTGCCATGATAAGTTCCTGTAACATGTTGTTTGATAGCTCTGAACATTGCAACCTGATGTTATTTTCTACAAAGTCTGAATTGTTATTACTTGCAATCTTGCCATGTGTGTTTGAGCATGTTCTAGTGATTTCTGGAGATAGCTCAGTGTTCATGTTTTGTAATGCTTTACCTGTACATCATGCCCATGCCTTTTGTTATCATGTTGAGCTGCCGTAGCATGTTGTTTTGATGCTTGCAATATGCCTAGTTGTTGTTTTGGGCAGATTGTTGCTATAACTTGTAGTGTGTGAGTGTTGCACCGTTGCTCCGTTTTGAGTGTCCTCTATATGAAACTTGCTTGATTTTGTATGTAGTTTCATATTATCATGTTGCATCCTTGTTTTGAGGTGTTTGCTTGATGTTTGGGTGCATTTTGCATCAATGCCATGTTTAACTTGTTTTGCTCATATCTTCTAGGTCGTAGCTCCGAATCTAATGAACTTTATATGTAACTTGACTAGAATCTCGTGTAGATCATCTTGGTGCATCTTAACTTTCTGTTTAACAACTTGAACATAATATTTATTCAGATCTGGACCTATTTCGAAATTTGCATATGAGGACTTACCGGAATTGTTATATGTTGTTCCCAGCCTCATTTAAACTTGCCTTGATGTGTTGCTCTTGTTTGCATCATCTCTTGCCATGAGTAGCTCCATATAGCTTTGTCATGCATCATGCTTGTTTGTGCATCATGTCTTGTATATGTGTGGTGTGTTTACCATGTTGTGTGCTTCTTTTCAATAGTTCCAGTTTCGTTGCGATCGTGAGGATTCGTTCGTCTACGCTTGGTTCGGCTTCATCCGTTCATCTTCTTCACGGACTCGTTCTTCTTCCTTGCGGGATTTCAGGCAAGATGACCGCTACCCTGGATCTCACTACTATCATTACTATGCTAGTTGCTTCGTTCTATCGCTTTGCTGTGCTACCTATCACCTGTTTATCAAGCCTCCTATATTGCCATGAACCTCTAACCTTTGACACCTTTCCTATGTAAACCATTGCTTGGCTATGTTACCCCTTTGCTCAGCCCTCTTATAGCGTTGCTAGTTGCAGGTGAAGTTGAAGATTTCTCCATGGTGGACAGGATTTTGGTTGGGATATCACAATATCTCTTATATTATTAATGCATCTATATACTTGGTAAAGGATGGAAGACTCGGCCTTATGCCTGGTGTTTTGTTCCACTCTTGCCGCCCTAGTTTCCGTCATACTGGTGTTATGTTCCCGGATTTTGCGTTCCTTACGCGGTCGGGTGATTTATGGGACCCCCTTGATAGTTTGCTTTGAATAAAACTCCTCCAGCAAGGCCCAACCTTGGTTTTACCATTTGCCTCACCTAGCCCTTTTTCCCTTGGGAGTTGCGCTCTCGAGGGTCATCTTTATTTTACCCCCCCCCCACCCCGGGGCCAGTGCTTGTCTAAGTGTTGGTCCAAACCGAGCGATGTCCGGCGCCCCCTGGGCAACCAGGGTCTATGCCAACCCGACGTCTTGCTCATCCGGTGTGCCCTGGAAACGAGATATGTGCAGCTCCTATCGGGATTTGTCGGCACAGCGGGAGGCTTTGCTGGTCTTGTTTTACCATTGTCGAAATGTCTTGTAAACCGGGATTCCGAGTCTGGTCGGGTCTTCCTGGCAGAAGGTATATCCTTCATTGATCGCGAGAGCTTATCATGGGCTAAGTTGGGACACCCCTGCAGGGTATAATCTTTCGAAAGGCGTGCCTGCGGTTATAGGCAGATGGGAATTTGTTAATGTCCGGTTGTAGACAACTTGACACCAGATCCGAATTAAAACGCATCAACCGCGTGTGTAGCCGTGATGGTCTCTTTTCGGCGGAGTCCGGGAAGTGAACACGGTTTTGGGTTATGTTTGACGTAAGTAGGAGTTCAGGATCACTTCTTGATCATTGCTAGCTTCACGACCGTTCCGCTTGCTCTCTTCTCGCTCTTATTTGCGTATGTTAGCCACCATATATGCTTAGCCGCTGCTGCAACCTCACCACTTTACCCCTTCCTTTCCCATTAAGCTTTGCTAGTCTTGATACCCATGGTAATGGGATTGCTGAGTCCTCGTGGCTCACAGATTACTACAACAATAGTTGCAGGTATAGGTTTTACGATGATCATGACGCGAGAGTGATGCTTGCTTGCGTTGAGTTCTTCTTCTGCTTCTGCTTCGATCAGGGATAGGTTCCAGGTCGGCAGCCTGGGCTAGCAGGGTGGATGTCGTTTGAGCTTCTGTTTGTGTTTCATCCGTAGTCGGATGATGCTCTTATGTATTGTGATGTTGTATTCGTGTGGCATTATATGCCTTATGTATGTATCCCCATCTATTATGTAATGTTGATGTAATGATATCCACCTTGCAAAAGCGTTTCAATATGCGGGTCTATCCTTGGTGGGACCTTCAAGTTCCTTTTGGATAGGGTCGCATATTGGGCGTGACAGGCGGCACCGGGGAAGGACAACATTAGCAACATCCTAGTGGCCATGCTCCACGAGGTATGGATGGAGGGTTTATTCCGTCTGAATCCCTTCTCCTCACCGAAGGGCACATCTGCAGTGCTGGCGCTTGTTCTAGGGCCAATCGCAACCCTCCGGCCGCCCCCACTGTGGGCGCGACCGCAGGGCACACACCACCCCTGGAACGGGCTGACCTAGCTACTGTGCCCAATGGAGCCACTGGCCCTCAAGCGCCTCCACCGCATCACCACGCCCTCCAAGCGGCTGGTTCGCAACAACGAGGGCGTGGCGCGGTCACCACCGGCATCGTTAGGAGCCAAGCGACGCTACGGTCCACATCGTCATTGCCCATGCCAAGAACTTCCTCAGAGGCCATAGTGCGAGCCCAACTGCTGTTGAAATTTCCGCCGGCAACCGATCATATGGATGAGTGGCGAGCCACCATCCAAAGCCTGATTGGTTTCGCTGAGGAGGAAGGATCATAGTGAGCTGGCCCATCGCGGCCTCCTCAAGCAACGACAATGGCTCGTGTGGCAGACCGCACAGCAGGGGTCACCCCCACGGTGCAATCCCCACCAGGCAAGCAGCACAGGAGCCACGAAACCAAGAGCCCGATGACGTCTCGATGGCCTCTTCCGACCCTCGAGTGCGTCAAGGCCAACGGCAAGCCCTGGAAAATAGGAGAGGGAAGCCGCACGCATCATCGTCGAGCGGCGCCACGACGACCACTGTCGGTCCAATGGGTGTGATGGCCTTTATGTCGACAAGCCTGCGCTCGGAGATGGCTGGTGCCTGCCTTTCAAGGTTGGGTGCCCTGCTTTCACCCGTGAGCTGCGGCAAGTCCCTTGGCCGTCTGCTCGCACGTTCAAGCCAAAGATACCCGAGAAGTATGATGGGAAGCTAAACCGTGTAGAGTTCTTGAGCATCTACACAATCGTTGTTCAAGCTGCCGGGGGAAGAGATGAGAAGGTGTTCGCCAACTACTTTCCTTTGGCACTTAAGTCAAATGTGAGGTCTTGGCTGATGCACCTGCCGCGAACTCCATTTTGACCTGGGATGACCTGTGCCATGAGTTCATTAGTGCCTTCACGGGCGGCCACCAAGAACCAGGGCGGCCCAGCGACTTGCAGCATCTCCAGCAGAAGGAAGGAAATACTCTACGGAATTACTTGCAAAGATTCAGCCGAGTTCACAGAAACATCCCAGACGTCCACCCGGCACCAGTGATATCTGCCTTCTAGTCTAACATACGCAACCACAGGATATGTTCCAAGATGAACGTTCGGTTGCCTAAGACTGTGAAGGAGCTTTACACCTTGGCGGACAAGTGTACTCGGGTGGAGGAGGGGAGGAAACTTCTTGGAGAGGAAGATTGCGTCGACATCGACTCAGAAGATGACAACGAGACCACCAGTCAGAAGAAGAAGAAGAACAAGAAGCGCAGAAAGAGGCGCAAAGATAAGGCAGTGATGACCGTTGAGGGATCAGGCACGCCTAGTACCAGCGACAAGGTTAAGGCGGAAGCTCCCGACAAGGAGGTTGTCGCGTGCGCTGACTACCGGGAGGCTGCAGCTGCTGAGAAAGTTGGGAAAAGTGATGGATTGTTGGGGAACGTTGCAGAAAATTAAAAAATTTCCTACGGTTTCACCAAGATCCATCTATGAGTTCATCTAAGCAACGAGTCAAGGGAGATGCATCTACATACCACTTTGTAGATCGCGAGCGGAAGCGTTCAAAAGAACGGGGTTGAAGTAGTCGTTCTCGTCGTGATCCTATCACCGGAGATCCTAGCGCCGAACGGACGGCACCTCCGCGTTCAACACACGTACGGAGCGGATGACGTCTCCTCCTTCTTGATCCAGCAAGGGGGAAGGAGAGGTTGATGATGATGGAACCAGCAGCAGCACAACGGCGTGGTGGTGGTGGAACAGCAGCACTCCGGCAGGGCTTCGCCAAGCACGTGACGGAGGAGGAAGAGGTGTAGCAGGGGGAGGGAGGCGCCAGAACTTCAGGGTGTGGCTGCCCCCTCCCCCCCTCCCTTTATATAGGCCCCCAGGGGGGGCGCCGGCCCTAGGAGATCCAATCTCCCAAAGGGGCGGTGGCCAAGGGGGGTGGAGTACCCCCCAAGGCAAGTGGGGCGCCCCCCCCCCCCACCCTAGGGTTTCAACCCTAGGCACAGGGGATGGGCCAAGGGGGGCGCACCAGCCCACTATGGGCTGGTTCCCCTCCCCACTTCAGACCTTGGGGCCCTCCGGGATGGGTGGCCCCACCCGGTGGACCCCCGGGACCCTTTCGGTGGTCCCGGTACAATACCGGGTGACCCCGAAACTTTCCCGATGGCCGAAATATCACTTCCTATATATAATTCTTCACCTCCGGACCATTCCAGAACTCCTCGTGACGTCCGGGATCTCATCCGGGACTCCGAAAAACATTCAGTATACTGCATACTCATATTCATACAACCCTAGCATCACCGAACCTTAAGTGTGTAGACCCTACGGGTTCGGGAGACACGTAGACATGACCGAGACGGCTCTCGGGCAATAACCAACAGCGGGATCTGGATACCCATGTTGGTTCCCACATGCTCCTCGATGATCTCATCAGATGAACCACAATGTCGAGGATTCAAACAACCTCGTATACAATTCCCTTTGTCAATCGGTACGTTACATGCCCGAGACTCGATCATCGGTATCCCAATACCTTGTTCAGTCTCGTTACCGGCAAGTCACTTTACTCGTACCGTAATGCATGATCCCGTGACCAAACACTTGGTCACTTTGAGCTCATTATGATGATTCATTACCAAGTGGGCCCAGAGATACCTCTCCGTCATACGGAGTGACAAATCCCAGTCTCGATCCGTGTCAGCCCAACAGACACTTTTGGAGATACCTGTAGTGCACCTTTATAGTCACCCAGTTACGTTGTGACGTTTGGTACACCCAAAGCACTCTTACGGTATCCGGGAGTTACACGATCTCATGGTCTAAGGAAGAGATACTTGACATTGAAAAAGCTCTAGCAAAACGAACTACACGATCTTGTGCTATGCTTAGGATTGGGTCTTGTCCATCACATCATTCTCCTAATGATGTGATCCCGTTGTTAATGACATCTAATGTCCATAGTCAGGAAACCATGACTATCTGTTGACCAACGAGCTAGTCAACTAGAGGCTCACTAGGGACATGTTATGGTCTATGTATTCACACGTGTATTATGATTTCCGGATAATACAGTTATAGCATGAATAAAAGACAATTATCATGAATAAGGAAATATAATAATAACCCTTTTATTATTGCCTCTAGGGCATATTTCCAACAGTCTCCCACTTGCACTAGAGTCAATAATCTAGTTACATTGTGATGAATCGAACACCCATAGAGTTATGGTGTTGATCATGTTTTGCTCGCGAGAGAGGTTTAGTCAACGGATCTGCGACATTCAGATCCATATGTACTTTGCAAATATCTGTGTCTCCATCTTGAACATTTTCACGGATGGAGTTGAAACGACGCTTGATGTGCCTGGTCTTCTTGTGAAACTTGGGCTCCTTGGCAAGGGCAATAGCTCCAGTGTTGTCACAGAAGAGTTTGATCGGCCCCGACGCATTGGGTATGACTCCTAGGTCGGTGATGAACTCCTTCACCCAAATTGCTTCATGCGCTGCCTCCGAGGCTGCCATGTACTCCGCTTCACATGTAGATCCCGCCACGACGCTCTGCTTGCAGCTGCACCAGCTTACTGCTCCACCATTCAACATATACACGTATCCGGTTTGTGACTTAGAGTCATCCAGATCTGTGTCGAAGCTAGCGTCGACGTAACCCTTTACGACGAGCTCTTCGTCACCTCCATAAACGAGAAACATGTCATTCGTCCTTTTCAGGTACTTTAGGATATTCTTGACCGCTGTCCAGTGTTCCTTGCCGGGATTACTTTGGTACCTTCCTACCAAACTTACGGCAAGGTTTACATCAGGTCTGGTACACAGCATGGCATACATAATAGATCCTATGGCTGAAGCATAGGGGATGACACTCATCTCTTCTTTATCTTTTGCCGTGGTCGGGCATTGAGCCGAGCTCAATCTCACACCTTGCAATACAGGCAAGAACCCCTTCTTGGACTGATCCATTTTGAACTTCTTCAAAATCTTATCAAGGTATGTGCTTTGTGAAAGACCTATGAGGTGTCTCGATCTATCTCTATAGATCTTGATGCCTAATATATAAGCAGCTTCTCCAAGGTCCATTGAAAAACACTTATTCAAGTAGGCCTTAATGCTGTCCAAAAGTTCTATATCATTTCCCATCAAAAGTATGTCATCTACATATAATATGAGAAATGCTACAGAGCTCCCACTCACTTTCTTGTAAACGCAGGCTTCTCCATAAGTCTGCATAAACCCAAATGCTTTGATCATCTCATCAAAGCGAATGTTCCAACTCCGAGATGCTTGCACCAGCCCATAAATGGATCGCTGGAGCTTGCATACTTTGTTAGCATTCTTAGGATCGACAAAACCCTCCGGCTGCATCATATACAGTTCTTCCTTAAGATGCCCGTTAAGGAATGCCGTTTTGACGTCCATCTGCCATATCTCATAATCATAGTATGCGGCAATTGCTAACATGATTCGGACGGACTTAAGCTTCGCTACGGGAGAGAAAGTCTCATCGTAGTCAATCCCATGAACTTGCCGATAACCCTTAGTGACAAGTCGAGCTTTATAGATGGTGACATTTGCATCAGCGTCCGTCTTCTTCTTAAAGATCCATTTGTTTTCTATCGCTCGCCGATCATCGGGCAAGTCAGTCAAAGTCCATACTTTGTTTTCATACATGGATTCTATCTCAGATTTCATGGCTTCTAGCCATTTGTTGGAATCTGGGCCCGCCATTGCTTCTTCATAGTTCGAAGGTTCACCGTTGTCCAACAACATGATTTCCAGGACAGGGTTGCCGTACCACTCTGGTGCGGAACGTGTCCTTGTGGACCTACGAAGTTCAGTAGCAACTTGATCCGAAGTACCTTGATCATCATCATTATTTTCCTCTTCAGTTGGTGTAGGCATCACAGGAACATTTTCCTGAGCTGCACCACTATCCTGTTCAAGAGGTAGTACTTCATCAAGTTCTACTTTCCTCCCACTTACTTCTTTCGAGAGAAACTCTTTTTCCAGAAAGGATCCGTTCTTGGCAACAAAGATCTTGCCCTCGGATCTTAAGTAGAAGGTATACCCAATGGTTTCTTTAGGGTATCCTATGAAGACGCATTTTTCCGACTTGGGTTCGAGCTTTTCAGGTTGAAGTTTCTTGACATAAGCATCGCATCCCCAAAATTTTAGAAACGATAGCTTAGGTTTCTTCCCAAACCATAATTCATACGGTGTCGTCTCAACGGATTTAGACGGTGCCCTATTTAAAGTGAATGTAGCTGTCTCTAGAGAGTATCCCCAAAATGATAGCGGTAAATCGGTAAGAGACATCATAGATCGCACCATATCCAATAGAGTGCGATTACGACGTTCGGACACACCGTTATGCTGAGGTGTTCCAGGCGGCGTGAGTTGTGAAACGATTCCACATTTTCTTAAGTGTGTACCAAATTCGTGACTTAAATATTCTCCTCCATGATCCGATTGTAAGAATTTTATCTTTCGGTCATGTTGATTCTCTACTTCATTCTGAAATTCCTTGAACTTTTCAAAGGTCTCAGACTTGTGTTTCATCAAGTAGACATACCCATATCTACTTAAGTCATCAGTGAGAGTGAGAACATAACGATATCCTCTGCGAGCCTCAACGCTCATTGGACCGCACACATCGGTATGTATGATTTCCAACAAGTTGGTTGCTCGCTCCATTGTTCCGGAGAACGGGGTCTTGGTCATTTTGCCCATGAGGCATGGTTCGCATGTGTCAAATGATTCATAATCGAGAGACTCTAAAAGTCCATCAGCATGGAGCTTCTTCATGCGCTTGACACCAATGTGACCAAGGCGGCAGTGCCACAAGTATGTGGGACTATCGTTATCAACTTTACATCTTTTGGTATTCACGCTATGAATATGTGTAACATTACGTTCAAGATTCATTAAGAATAAACCATTGACCATCGGGGCATGACCATAAAACATATCTCTCATATAAATAGAACAACCATTATTCTCGGATTTAAATGAGTAGCCATCTCGTATTAAACGAGATCCAGATATAATGTTCATGCTCAAACTTGGCACTAAATAACAATTATTGAGGTTTAAAACTAATCCCATAGGTAAATGTAGAGGTAGCGTGCCGACGGCGATCACATCGACCTTGGAACCATTCCCGGCACACATCGTCACCTCGTCCTTCGCTAGTCTCCGCTTATTCCGCAGCTCCTGCTGTGAGTTACAAATGTGAGCAACGGCACCGGTATCAAATACCCAGGAGTTACTACGAGTACTGGTAAGGTACACATCAATTACATGTATATCAAATATACCTTTAGTGTTGCCGGCCTTCTTGTCTGCTAAGTATTTGGGGCAGTTCCGCTTCCAGTGACCCTTCCCCTTGCAATAAAAGCACTCAGTTTCAGGCTTGGGTCCATTCTTTGACTTCTTCCCGGCAACTAGCTTACCGGGTGCGGCAACATCTTTGCCATCCTTCTTGAAGTTCTTCTTACTCTTGCCCTTCTTGAACTTAGTGGTCTTATTGAACATCAACACTTGATGTTCTTTCTTGATTTCAACCTCTGCTGACTTCAGCATTGAAAATACTTCAGGAATGGTCTTCACCATCCCCTGCATATTGTAGTTCATCACAAAGCTCTTGTAGCTTGGTGGGAGCGACTGAAGGATTCTGTCAATGACCGCCTCATCCGGGAGGTTAATGTCCAGCTGGGACAGGCGGTTGTGCAACCCAGACATTTTGAGTATATGCTCACTGACAGAACTATTTTCCTCCATCTTACAACTATATAACTTGTCGGAGACTTCATATCTCTCGACCCGGAGCATGAGCTTGGAAAACTAGTTTCAGCTCCTCGAACATCTCATATGCTTCGTGTTGCTCAAAACGCTTTTGGAGCCCCGGTTCTAAGCTGTAAAGCATGCCGCACTGAACGAGGGAGTAATCATCAGCGTGAGACTGCCAAGCATTCATAATGTCTTGGTTCTCTGGGACGGGTGCATCACCTAGCGGTCCTTCTAGGACATATTGTTTCCTGGCAGCTATGAGGATGATCCTCAGGTTCCGGACCCAGTCCGTATAGTTGCTGCCATCATCTTTCAGCTTGGTTTTCTCTAGGAACGCGTTGAAGTTCATGTTGACATGAGCGGCGGCCATTTGATCTACAAGACATATTTGCAAAGGTTTTAGACTAAGTTCATGATAATTAAGTTCATCTTATCAAATTATTATAATGAACTCCCACTCAGATTAGACATCCCCCTCGTCATCTAAGTGTTACACGATCCGAGTCGACTAGGCCGTGTCCGATCATCACGTGAGACGGACTAGTCATCGTCGGTGAACATCTCCATGTTTATCGTATCTTCCATACGACTCGTGTTCGACCTTTCGGTCTCTGTGTTCCGAGGCCATGTCTGTACATGCTAGGCTCGTCAAGTTAACCCTAAGTGTTCTGCATGTGTAAATCTGTCTTACACCCGTTGTATGTGAACGTAAGGATCTATCACACCCGATCATCACGTGGTGCTTCGAAACGACGAACTTTAGCAACGGTGCACAGTTAGGGGGAACACTTTCTTGAAATTATTATAAGGGATCATCTTATTTACTACCGCCGTTCTAAGTAAACAAGATGCATAAAACATAATAAACATCATATGCAATTATATAGTAGTGACATGATATGGCCAATATCATATAGCTCCTTTGATCTCCATCTTCGGGGCTCCATGATCATCTTCGTCACCGGCATGACACCATGATCTCCATCATTGTGTCTTCATGAAGTTGTCACGCCAACGACTACTTCTACTTCTATGGCTAACGCGTTTAGCAATAAAGTAAAGTAATTTACATGGCGTTCTTCAATGACACGCGGGTCATACAAAAAATAAAGACAACTCCTATGGCTCCTGCCGGTTGTCATACTCATCGACATGCAAGTCGTGATTCCTATTACAAGAACATGATCTCATACATCACAATATATCATTCATCATTCATCACAACTTCTGGCCATATCACATCACATGACAATTGCTTCAAAAACAAGTTAGACGTCCTCTAATTGTTGTTGCATCTTTTACGTGGCTGCAATTGGGTTCTAGCAAGAACGTTTTCTTACCTACGAATAACCACAAGGTGATTTTGTCAACTTCTATTTACCCTTCATAAGGACCCTTTTCCTCGAATCCGCTCCAACTAAAGTGGGAGAGACAGACACCCGCCAGCCACCTTATGCAACTAGTGCATGTCAGTCGGTGGAACCGGTCTCACGTAAGCCTACGTGTAAGGTTGGCCCGGGCCGCTTCATCCCACAATACCGCTGAAGCAAGATAAGACTAGTAGTGGCAAGCAAGTTGACAAGATCTACGCCCATAACAAAATTGTGTTCTACTCGTGCAATAGAGAACTACGCATAGACCTAGCTCATGATGCCACTGTTGGGGAACGTTGCAGAAAATTAAAAAATTTCCTACGGTTTCACCAAGATCCATCTATGAGTTCATCTAAGCAACGAGTCAAGGGAGATGCATCTACATACCACTTTATAGATCGCGAGCGGAAGCGTTCAAAAGAACGGAGTTGAAGTAGTCGTTCTCGTCGTGATCCTATCACCGGAGATCCTAGCGCCGAACGGACGGCACCTCCGCGTTCAACACACGTACGGAGCGGATGACGTCTCCTCATTCTTGATCCAGCAAGGGGGAAGGAGAGGTTGATGATGATGGATCCAGCAGCAGCACAACGGCGTGGTGGTGGTGGAACAGCAGCACTCCGGCAGGGCTTCGCCAAGCACGTGACGGAGGAGGAAGAGGTGTAGCAGGGGGAGGGAGGCGCCAGAACTTCAGGGTGCGGCTGCCCCCTCCCACCTCCCTTTATATAGGCCCCCAGGGGGGGCGCAGGCCTTGGGAGATCCAATCTCCCAAGGGGGCGGCGGCCAAGGGGGGTGGAGTACCCCCCAAGGCAAGTGGGGCGCCCCACCCCCCACCCTAGGGTTTCAACCCTAGGCGCAGGGGTTGAGCCAAGGGGGGCGCACCAGCCCACTATGGGCTGCTTCCCCTCCCCACTTCAGCCCTTGGGGCCCTCCGGTATGGGTGGCCCCACCCGGTGGACCCCCAGGACCCTTTCGGTGGTCCCGGTACAATACCGGGTGACCCCGAAACTTTCCCGATGGCCGAAATATCACTTCCTATATATAATTCTTCACCTCCGGACCATTCCGGAACTCCTCGTGATGTCCGGGATCTCATCCGGGACTCCGAACAACATTCAGTATACTGCATACTCATATTCATACAACCCTAGCGTCACCGAACCTTATGTGTGTAGACCCTACGGGTTCGGGAGACACGTAGACATGACCGAGACGGCTCTCGGGCAATAACCAACAGCGGGATCTGGATACCCATGTTGGTTCCCACATGCTCCTCGATGATCTCATCGGATGAACCACGATGTCGAGGATTCGAACAACCCCGTATACAATTCCCTTTGTCAATCAGTATGTTACATGCCCGAGACTCGATCGTCGGTACCCCAATACCTTGTTCAGTCTCGTTACCGGCAAGTCACTTTACTCGTACCATAATGCATGATCCCATGACCAAACACTTGGTCACTTTGAGCTCATGAGAATGATGCATTACCGAGTGGGCCCAGAGATACCTCTCTGTCATACGGAGTGACAAATCCCAGTCTCGATCCGTGTCAACCCAACAGACACTTTTGGAGATACCTATAGTGCACCTTTATAGTCTCCCAGTTACGTTGTGACGTTTGGTACACCCAAAGCACTCTTACGGTATCCGGGAGTTACACGATCTCATGGTCTAAGGAAGAGATACTTGACATTGAAAAAGCTCTAGCAAAACAAACTACACGATCTTGTGCTATGCTTAGGATTGGGTCTTGTCCATCACATCATTCCCCTAATGATGTGATCCCGTTGTCAATGACATCTAATGTCCATAGTCAGGAAACCATGACTATCTGTTGACCAACGAGCTAGTCAACTAGAGGCTCACTAGGGACATGTTATGGTCTATGTATTCACATGTGTATTACGATTTCCGGATAATACAGTTATAGCATGAATAAAAGACAATTATCATGAATAAGGAAATATAATAATAACCCTTTTATTATTGCCTCTAGGGCATATTTCCAACATGGATCGTACTGCAACATTCATCAGACCAAGGGCCACGATCTCTAGGAGTTTCATAAAGTTGAGTAGCTCGTCAAGAGGTAGCGAGCTGAGTATGAGAAGCAAGATAAAAAGGGTCAGAATGGTACTGGCGGGAAGGGCTGGGGTGGTGAAGCAAATCGCCCCAGCAAGGCTCGTCGGAACCAAGGGAAACCTGCCAGGGGCCAAGAGAAAGAGCATTGCAATGATGAAAGTGATAGAGGGAATGAAGAGGAAACCAGTGAGCAGGAATTCCAGAAGGCCAGTGAAGCCCTGTGTATTGACGGGGGTGCATCTTTGCACTCCTCTCACCGCCAACTTAAGTAGTGGGCACGTGAGGTAAATGCCATGGAGCCAGCAGAAGATTCTCGGAAACCGCTCAAGTGGTCACGCACGCCCATCATCTTCGATGAAGAGGATCACCCCGACTGCATCACTGCAGTAGGGTGCTTGCCATTGTTGGTCTCACCAACAATCCACAACCTCAAAGTCACAAAGATGTTGGTTGATGGCGGGGCCGGGTTGAATCTAATTTCTTCAAAGGTTATCAGCAAACTCCAGATAGTAGAGGAAGAGCTTAAGGCCACTGGCACGTTTCAAGGAGTCAATCCCGGTAGGAGTCATCCTAAGGGAAAGATCATGTTGCCAGTGACATTTGGAGGAGAGTTGAGTTACAGGACTGAGAAGGTTGTGTTTGATGTGGTCGACCTCCCCCTGCCTTACAATGGAATCCTTGGACGTCCAGCCCTGGCCAAGTTCATGGCAGCATCCCACTATGCCTACACCACTTTGAAGATGCCAGGGCCGATGGGCATCATTTCCATTCTGTCAGACAAGAAATACACAAGTATTTGGGAGATAAGATGTACCAGGGCGCGATCGTGGCAGTGGCCGCTAAGGCCACAATTCCCGCCAAGGAAAGTGAAGGAAAGAAGAAGGCTAGTAGGGGCATCGTCAAGGAATCTGGGAAGCATACCTCTTCGGAGTGCGCCACACTTGGTGATGACGTGCCGGAGAGTTCCAACAACAAGAAATCCAAGGCTGCTACACCTCAAGTTAAAAAGGTCCCGGCAGGGCTGGCTGACACTGATGGTACTTTCACTATTAGTGCCACCCTTCACGACAAATAGGAAAGCATGCTCGTTGCCTTCCTACGGGCAAAGATTGATGTGTTTTGCCAGCAACTATCTGATATCCCCAGTGTTCCCAGGGAGGTAATTGAGCACCACCATGCTGTCGGCCTACATGCCCGACCCGTCAAGCAGAAAGTCCGGCAGCAGGCCTTGGGGCGGCATCAATTCATTACCGAGGAGATCAAGAAACTTGAGGCAGATGGTTTGGTTAGAGGAGTGTTACATCCAACATGGTTAGTGAACCCAGTGGTTGTGCGCAAGGCTAACGGGAAATGGAAGCTTTGCATAGATTTCATGGATCTGAACAAGGCATGCCCGAAGGACCCATTCCCCTTGCCGCGCATCGACCAGATTGTGGATTCCACTTCCGGGTGTGATTTGCTCTCCTTTCTAGATGCATACTCTAGATACAATCAGATCTTTATGTCCAAGGAAGATGAAGAAAAGACCTCATTAATCACCCCATGTGGCACATATTGCTTTGAGCGCATGCCTTTCAGGGTGAAGAGTGCTGGGTCCACCTTTGCAAGAGCAGTCCATGTTGTTTTGGAACTACAGTTGCAGATGAACATTGAGGATTATATGGATGATATTGTGGTCAAGCTAAGGACAAATCAACCCTCATCCAGGATTTGGAAGAGACATTTATTAATCTGCGTAAGATCAACTTGAAGTTGAACTCGGAGAAGTGTGTGTCTGGCGTTCCCTCCGGCAAGCTACTTGGTTTCTTTGTATCCCACCGTGGGATCAAGGCCAACCCAGATAAGATCAAGGCCATCGAGTAGATTCAAGCACCCAAGACATTTAAGGATGTAAGGAGTTTTATAGGATGCGTTGACGCACTTAGCAGGTTCTTCTCCAAGTCTGCCGAGCGCGCCTTGTCGTTCTTTAAGATTCTGAAGAAGGCAGGACCTATGAAGTGGACCCCAGAAGCAGACGTAGCGCTGCAAGATTTGAAGACCTACTTATCCTATATACCACTTTGGTTGCACCCAATCCATAAGAGTCGTTGTCAGATTTCGGGATCCGGCAACCCGTGAGAGGTTCGAACACTGGGGTGTGTGTGGAGATCTCAACCTGCCCAGCCTGCCTACTCGCGATCCTCCCTAGCGTAGCACGAAGAGCTCACAGAGACACAAAGACACAGAGATTTATACTAGTTCGGGCCACCGTTGTGGTGTAATACCCTACTCTAGTGTGGTGTGGTGGATTGCCTCGAGGAGCTATGGATGAACTAGTTACAAAGGATGAACAAGCCTCAGGAGGTGAGGTGTTCTTGAGCTGGTGTGGTGGTCTGCTTCTTCTGGTTTTGGTCCTCTCTATGGTGGTGGCTAAGTCCTAGATATAGTGCCTTGGTCCTCCCCCCAAATATGAGCGGGAAGGGATTCCACAACGGCGGGATTTGAAAGGGGACAAGTAGTACAATCTATCCTGATAAAAGTAGTCTTTGCCTGCGAAAAGCCTCTAGTCGTGACACCGCAGTGGGCTCGGTGATGACATCTATCCTGCCGTCCTGGCGGTCTTGGTCTCGTTACACCAGAATGGAAACCTTTGGTTGATTCCTTGGGACTCAGCGCTTGTGGCTTGCCTCCCTTGCACCAAAGAGGAAACCTGCGCTCTGCACCCGCCTGGCGCCCGCCTGGTGCCCGCCTGGCCTTGGTCGTCATGCCTCACATCAGCTGAGCCTCATGAGGTAGCTGCACATATATCTCCGCCCCTCAGGAGCCCTCCTAAGGAGGCCAACTCCTTCGGGGGTCTTGGTGTCGTCCGCCTCGCGAGGCTTGGCCCCTCGCGAGGGTCTTGCTGTGTTGGTGTTGATGTCGAAGCTGGGCCGTACCAGGCCATCGATGGAGCCACATGGTGGGCCGCAGGCAGGACTAGATACCCCCAAGTCCAGGACGCCGATAGTAGCCCCCGGGCCCAAGGCACGCTCGGACTTGGCTTCCAGGCGAAGACAAAGGGCAAGTGCGGAGCGCCGCGGGCCCTGACCGCCTGCGTCCTTGATGACGTGTGGCGATTGATTAGACGTGAGCAACTCTGTTTCCCCATGCTGCTTGCTTGACTTGACAACTGCATGCTGCATGCAGAAAGGATCATCATTACTAGAAATCATGGGAGACCGACGATTTACCTTCTCCCGGCTATAAATGTGCGAGCGGGTGGAGCCCCTGCTCAATTCTCTCTTGTCTTGCTTCTGCTCGCTTCTTTCTTCTCTGTCTTGCTCCCATGGTGCCGATCAGGAGGTTCTCTGCGGCAGAGAAAGGGAAGGCCCCTAGGGAGGGGCTGGACCCTCTCCCGCCGAAGAAGTGACTCCACCTCCATGGTGAGGCTGGCGCGAGGCGAGAGGTGGCCAGGCCTTGGCAATCGAAGCCTCCACCTGGCTTCCCCCTCCCTTTGTTCGCCCAGGCGCAAGTTGAAGGAGTGCGTCGTCGAGCGGCGCCTCACGAAGATGGCAGGGCCGCCATTGCCCTGCCGTCCGCACCACGGACCCACGCCAAGGATAGCTCGCTTGAGTTCATGGTGTGGGCGGTGATGCCTCCCGATACCTGGATCAGGTTCCCGCGGTTCTTCGCCATCGAACTACCTCTCAGGGGACCGGTGGAGATGTGGATCCAGCACGCGGGGTGCAGCAACCTGGCCACCGGGGTTGAGGTCGAGGTGATGTCATGCGGAGACGTCTTCATGACGCGAGGATGGGGCGAGGTCGCTAGGGCTTGCCGAGCGGAGGGAGCCCTGGCGATCCACTTCGAGTATGACGGCACGGGCACCTTGTTCTTCAAGGTCTTCAATGAGCAAGGCGGACGGATGGAGTGCTGCCCCGGAAGAGACAGCTCAAGGGACACCGTGATGGGCGATGGATATGCCACCTCCCCCTTCAGCGCTTCGACCAGCAGCAGCGACGACTCCTGGGAATCCAGCGAGTCTCCTGAGCCCAGTGATTCTTTAGAGTCGAGCGAGGACAGCTACGTGCCGCCGAGCTCACGCCAAGGCCGAAGTGTTGCTACGGCTACCGCCAGGCATCGTCAGCGATGTTGTAAGGCTCTGTAGTTGTTCCTCCTGCGCAAGATGAGAATCAGCCCCAGTGGGGCTTGTAAGGGCCGAGATGTATTCAATAGAATTGTTATTCCTTTTGGCTTTGTAATGAACGCGTGTATCCCAATCCGGCTGAGTCCCCCCCCCCTTTTCTCTTCCCTAGACAGCATGGCGCTCTACGCCGGCAGGACCCAGTCCCCAGGCAGGCTTTAGCCGTCACTAGTATGCTAGGTCGCGATGCCGTGGTCAAGGCTAGGAGGTGAGCGGCCCAAGGTCCGGTAAGAGCTCGTGAGACGTGATGCTCACGAGGTCCCCCTTGGCGTGCAAGCAGCTGTGCAGAGAGTTGGAAAGGGGATTTGAATCGCCCAAGTGGAACTACGGAGTGAGGCGTGTGGAGCAAAACTAGTGTTGTAGCAAGCTGAGACTTATCTTTTGCGGTCCGAGCCCATCGGAGAGGCAATGTTTGCCGTCGCGCCTGTGGTGCCATCAGGCGCAGTCCGCCTTGGCCACCCTCCTACCTCACTTGCCAAGGTGCTCTACGTCCTCAGGACCCGACCGTCGAGCGAGCTCAGCCGCCGCTAGTATGCCAGGTCGTGATGCCGTGGTCAAGGCCAGGGGGTGAGGGCTGGAGAGCCAGTAGGAGCTCCCGAGATGCAATGCTCGGGAGGCCCCCCTTTAACATGCAAGAGACTCGCGGGGCCGGACGGTGGTCGTTCGGGCCGACCCTTAGCTCATTGTAGAGTGATCCTGCAAGTCAGATGACAAGGGAGGCCGAGATCCCCAAGCATGGGACGGAGGCACCGAGGACCCCACAAGGTGGTGTATGCGAAGCGGGCTGCGAACCAGAGCTTGATCCCCGGGTTTATCAGCATTGCAGGGACAGTCCTGACACTACTAGGGAAAAGCCTATACACAGAAAGTTACTAGTAGCGAGGGTTAAAAACACTCACTACTGCTACTTACCAGTAGCGCAGGTTTTTAAACCTCGCTACTACTAAGTTGATAGCAGTAGCGCGGGTTTTTAACCCTCGCTACTACTAAGCGGTCTCTACCGTGCCCCCCGGGACATGCCATAGTAGTAGCGCGGGTTTTTAAAACCTTGCTACTACTAAGTTTGATAGCAGTAGCGTTGGTTTTTAGCCCTCACTACTACTAAGTGGTGCCATAGTAGTAGCGAGGGGGTAAAAAACCGCGCTACTACTAAAGGTCCCATTTTCAAACTCTACGCCCCCCCCCCCTGGTGGATCGCCTTTTCAGTTTTAAAAAAATAAAAGAAAATGATGAAAATGTCAAAAAATAAAATAAAATAAGTTTCCCATGTGATATGTGGTCTAGTTGTTGGAAAAATTTGCAAACATGAATTTCGACTTTATTTGCAAAATCTCTCGAGAATTTGTAAAAATGGGCATAACTTTTGCATACTAACTCGGATGAAAAAGTTTTTTATATGAAAAATCATCTACTCGAAAAGTTACATCCAAATTTAACTCGGGGAACCCCGTTAAACATTTTCAAGATCCTCAAAAACCTAACATAAAAAAAGTTATGGGACTTTTAAGATCTAGAGTGGAAAAAATCGAAAAAAATTCAAACTGTGTGGTCAAACTGTGGTCAAACAATGGTCAAACTAATTATTCTAGAATATTAGTGTTACTAAATAATTATTTTAGTTTTTTTAAATTTTGGTCAAATCTGGTCAAACTATGGCTAAATTGTGGTCAAACTGTGGTCAAACTAATTATTCAAGAAATATTAGTGTTACTAATTTTTTAGAACAATAGTTTCAAACTCAAATAGTGAAATGTGTGACTTCATGCTCAAGCTAAATTCCTGAGGTTAATAGGATTGACATCTTACTATTGTCAGGAAAACAACAAGTGCAGACTTGGAAACGAGGGAGAATAGAACCCGGAAGTTAAGCGTGCTCAGGCTGGAGTAGTGAGAGGATGGGTGACCGTCCGGGAAGTTAGATGATTTGGAATGATGAGGGGTGATTAGAGATTAAATTGAGTAGCGATGAGGGGTGATGAGAGATTTGAGGTTAAAATAATTCAGAAATTTGAAAGTTAGGGAAAAAATTGAAATATTTTTTCGAAAAAATTCAAAAAAAACCCGCGCTGGTAGTAGTAGCGCGGGTTTTTACCCACGCTACTACTAAAGGACGTAGTAGTAGCGCGGGTGGCACCCGCGCTACTGCTATAAGTTAGCTGAAGCCTTATTAGTAGCGCCGGCCCCCGCGCTGCTAATAGGCCCAAAACCCGCGCTGCTGCTAGGCTTTTCCCTAGTAGTGTGAGCACAAGCGCCATGCCAATATGTGTGTTATGCGGAAATGGCGTTAGTCAGATGCATCAGGTCCATGAGGCGGAGGTCACGAGGTGACAATCATGGATAAATTCACGGAAACGATTAGATAATCCTGGTGAGTGCAAAACAATGCATGTTGTAGGGACAGACCTGCACGGCCCGGGGATGATGCAGCCCAAGGGGCGCCCCCAAACTGAATGAACTAGGAAGATGTCACCTGGTACCATTGTTGAAGAGTTGTTGAAGTAGCCAAAAAACGCTTGCTGCTGAAGCCGTGCCTCATGAGCCACTCCGGTGCCGGGCCTCGGGAGGCTCGGACGGACCGGGATGCTCCTGAAGCTGCTGCTCCATATCCGCCAGATTTCCTAGTGCCTGGCTTTGCGGACCGCCTGAGCGTCCCTCATGCAGCGCTGGAATGCCTCAGCCGCGCCCACCAGGCCGAAAGGCATGCAGACGCAGCTGTTGGGCGGTCCCTCGCATCGGCCGACACGAGACGGCCACATGAGCTGCCGAGATGTGGCCCTGTTGAGCCCAGGGATGTCGATGCAGATGCGGAACTCCTTACCCTCGCTAGGGCAGCGAGCTCCGCCTCGCAGCAGGCGACGATCGCCTTGCAGAACCCTTCCTTCCTGAATCTCCTCGATCGCCTCGCTGATGAACTCCTGAATGCCTGGTGCCTCACGCCTGCTGCCTTCTCCCGGGAAGCGTGCTCTAAAGAGCACCTCCACATGGTGCCCGAGCGCCTCTCTTGCGACATTGGCCAGGTTTGAGGCACTCTAGAGGAGAGCCCCCGGGCCCAGCCTGAGGGGGGCGCCGGGCGCATCTTCCTATGCGATGGGTGAAGGCGCCGCGTCCGGAGACGCGAGGCTCAGCGCTACATCCTCGGGTGTTGCTTCCTCACGAGATCCCTGGCCCAGCTGCAGCTTCTTTGTCTTGGGGGCGACCTCAGGAGGGAGGGCGCCATCTTTATCTTCTAGATTCTAAACTGTTGCAGCCTGGAAAGCGCGCTCGAGGGAGCGCACCACATCCTTCTCCTGACAGGCGACCGTGATGATGCCGCCGTTTCCTGGCATCCTGAGGATATTGTAGCCGTGGTGCGTGGCCGCCATGAACTTGGCCAGTGCTGGGTACCCAAGGATGGCCTTGTAGGGCAGGCGGATGTCGGTGATGTCGAAGTCGATGAGCTTGGTTCGGTAGTTGTTGCGCTCGCCGAAGGTGACAGGGAGGCAAACTTGCCCGATCGGGTGTGTGGATCCATCAGTCACTCCTGAGAATGGCTTAGTGGGGTGCAACTGGTAGTATGGCACCTGAAGTCTGTCGAACGTCTGGACGGAGAGGACATTGAGCCCTGCTCCACCATCAATGAGAGTCTTGGTGATGGTTACGTTGCTGATGACGGGTGTCGGTGTCAAAACCGGCGGATCTCGGGTAGGGGGTCCCGAACTGTGCGTCTAGGCGGATGGTAACAGGAGACAAGGGACACGATGTTTTTACCCAGGTTCGGGCCCTCTCTATGGAGGTAAAACCCTACTCCTGCTTGATTAATATTGATGATATGGGTAGTACAAGAGTAGATCTACCACGAGATCGGAGTGGCTAAACCCTAGAATCTAGCCTATGGTATGATTGTTGTTCGTCCTACGGACTAAAAACTCTCCGGTTTATATAGACACCGGAGAGGGCTAGGGTTACACAGAGTCGGTTACAATGGGAGGAGATCTTCATATCGTATCGCCAAGCTTGCCTTCCACACCAAGGAAAGATCCATCCGGACATGGGACGGAGTCTTCAATCTTGTATCTTCGTAGTCCAGGAGTCCAGCCGAAGGTCATAGTCCGGCCATCCGGACACCCCCTAATCCAGGACTCCCTCGGAAGCCCCTGAACCAGGCTTCAATGACGACGAGTCCGGCGCGCAAGTTGTCTTTGGCATTGCAAGGCGGGTTCCTCCTCCGAATATTTCATAGAAGATGTTGAACACCAGGGTAGTGTCTGGCTCTGCAAAATAAGTTCCACATTCCTTCGTAGAGAGAATAATATTTGTATTAATCGAATCTGCTGACGTATTCCATGGCGCGACATCATGCCATAGCTAGGCTCTTTATTTATTTTATTGTTCCACCTCAGCGCATTTAGCGAGGCGGTTTCCTTGGCACGTCTTGTCAAAGCAGAGATCGTGTCCCCTTATTCCGGGATTCTCATCAATACGGGCGTGGGTAACCCAACCGCGCCATTAACCGCGGCGCTTGGGGGATAAGCGAGTTTTATTAGGCTGGTGGGGGGCTCGTAGTTTTGGCCGCCCATATAAGGGGGTAAGAATACGCCCTTTCCATTCACGCCCTCTTCCTCCTCTGCTTATCCGTCCCTGCGCGCTTGAGCTCTAGCGCCCAAGCCCGCACTTCCCACCTCAACCTTCTACAACCATGTCAGGAGCGGGAGGTAGATGGATGGCCTCCTCCGTCACGGAGGGACAAATCAAAAACCTGAGGAAGGCCGGATACTTGTCTAACGACATCGCGCACCGGCTCCCAGATGCGGGGCAACTCATCCCCACCCCCAGGCCCCATGAGAGGGTTGTTTTTCTTCCCCATTTCCTCCGCGGACTGGGTTGTCCTCTTCACCCGTTCGTCCGGGGGCTCATGTTCTACTACGGCCTGGACTTCCACGACTTGGACCCGAACTTCATCCTCAACATCTCGGCGTTTATCGTCGTGTGCGAGGCCTTCTTCCGCATCCAGCCCCACTTTGGCCTAGGGCTAAAGATCTTCAGCGTCAAGCCGAAGGTCGTGCAAGGCCGACAGGCGGAATGCGGAGGTGCCATGGTGGGCAAGATAGCCAACATCACCTGGCTCGAGGGTGCCTTCGTGGAAACCATCAAAGGGTGGCAATCTAGGTGGTTTTATATTACCGAGCCGCGTGACCCTAAATGGGCAGCGGCCCCTAAATTTCGATCCAGCATCCCCACCCGGCTCACATCTTGGAAAGAGACGGGCCTGTCGTGGGGCAATCCGGAAGAGGTGACCGGACTCCAAAACTGCGTCCGAGACCTGGTGGCCAAGAAGGTCAAACTTGTCAACGTGGTCCAGGTCATGCTCTTCCGCCGAATCCTCCCGTGTCAACGACGGGACTTCAATTTGTGGGAGTTCGACCCGACTCGGCACCAGACTCTATCCCGGCTCTTCGAAACGAAGCACGAGGACGCCTGGAAGGTGCTTTTCAAAAGCTCCGAGGTCTCCCCTCCCATCACCGAGGATCGCGGGTTCTGCGCCAAACGTCAAGCCTTCGAAGTAAGCTTACCTTTAGTCCCTTACGGGATATCTGCATTTCATAGTGTGACCTTATGTGGGATCTAAACTCTCGTTCCTTTGACAGGACCGGAATAGGACATCCGGACAGTTTGACTGTCCAGCCCCTTTGCCCGAAGGCCCAGTAGACGCAGACTTAGCGAAGCTACTGGTTCCGGCACCCCATGTGGTGCCGGAGAAGAAGGCCAAGGAGAAGGCCACGGGGACCCGAAAGAGTTCCCGGCGCCCGGTGTCGTCAGATTTGCCCGACGGCTCCAACGCGCCCTCCGCCTCCGAAGATGAGGAGGAGGAAGAAGAAGATGCCTCTCCCCCTCCAGCGGGGGGAGGAAAGAAGAGAAAGGCCACCCCAACTGGGGAAGCCGGAGGGTCCAAGAAGGGGAAGCCCCTTCTGCCGGACTACGCCCCCGACGCCGAAGACGGCGAGGAGGACTGGCCTTCCAGGGTCAAGCCCCTGGCAAAATCGTAAGTGTCCGGCTACCCGAATGACTTATTGCACTCCTTTATTATTTGATAGCTTCTAACACCGAAGCTAATCATATAGTCCGCCCAGAGCTCAGCTTGGCGATTCATCGAGCGGATCTCTGAATTCGTCGGATGTGAATAGCGCTTCACTTCCGACGGCCTCCTCCCCTCTCCCTATAGACGACGTGGAGGTGGAGTCCCGTAGGGGACAAAACCAGGAGGAGGTGGTCCTGGAAGCGCCACAAGGCGACCTTCCGGACTCCCAACCCAAAGGGGGTAAAACCCCGGAGGGATCTAAGTCCGGCCCTGGGTCGGACACTACTCCGAAACCATCAGTGGTTCCAGAGCCCGACAGGCGGCGCCTTCACAAGAAGGGCAAGTCCGCGACGCCGGCGACTTCCGTCCACCCGGAGGCGCCGGACAATTTGTGGGAGGCGCTCAACGGCGCCTCTATCAACGAAGAACACCGCACTGTTATGAGTGTGGTGATTCAGAAGGTTCAGTCCACCAAGAGCGGGCTGACGGAAGCCTGCACAAGCCTGTTAACGGGCTTTGAGGTATGTGTTCAAAAACATATATAAAAAATGTTACCGCATAGACAGTAGCCCCTGATGCTTAGTTCAGTGTTCGGAAAGAAAAGTCGAACTGAGTATCTTAAAAGATATACGCATGAGTCTAATAGAAATATGTCAATATGGGAATGCAGGCTGCGCTGCTGACCTCTGCCGCACTGACTGCGGAGGTCAATGCCTTGAAGGAAAGCCTCGAGCGGTCCGAGAGCGCTCTCGGCCGTGCCAAGAAGCAGCTCGAGGATAAAGAGGGTACGTAGTACCTCCTGTAAATGTATATGGAAATACTTGGTTGCATAATAATAATAATAATAACAGGACCAACGTTAATGTTGCGGGAGCCACGACCGAGGTGCCGACCCTGAAGAGGCGGTCACCAAGGCCGAAAAGAGTGCGGCCTTGGAGCGCGCCGAGCGAGAGAAGCAGGAGGCGCAGGTGGCGGAGGTGCGGCAAGAGCTCCAGGCTCTCGTGGAAAAACACGAGAGTTTGGAGCGTGACTCGAAGACTCAAGAGTCCGAGCTTGCCTTGGCTCTTGAGAGTGCCAAGACCGCTAAGGCCGAAGCCCAGAAGGCCCTTCAGGAGATCGAGGCGATGAAGAAGATAGCGGCGGGCAAGGCATTCTTTATGCAAAGCAAAAATATAAAAGTTAATTATCTGCTACTTACCCGAATCCGGAGCTCTCCAGGAGCGTTCGCCGATCTGCCCCGTAGTGTGTCTGATGCCGCCGCATACTAGCGAGCGAAAGAGGGGAGCTCGACGGAAAAAGTGTTCTGGTCTCAGTATGCTGAGGCCGAACGTCCGGTGCCCCTGAGCGACCAGCTGAAGCAACTGGTTGAGCTCCACAAGGTGGCCGAACAGGCCATGAAGGGCCTCATAGCTCAGCTGTGGCCTGGAGAAGTCATGCCTGGGAGCTACTTCGGTCTGGTGCGGCGGATGGTGGACGCGTGTCTGTGGATTGAGGTCGTCAAGCGCTCTGTTTGTATTGAAGGTGCCCGTCGGGCCCTTGCCCGTGCTAAGGTGCACTGGGGCAAGCTAGACGCGGAGAGGCTATTAACGGACACGCCACCGCCGGGCAAGGAGTATTGTACGCCCGAGATGTATTATAATGGCGTTCTGAAGGGTGCCCGCCGCATAGCGGATGAGTGCTCCAAAGATGTAATTTTTGAGTAAACTCACATTTGTTATCCTGTACGCTGAAGCTTTGTTCATAAGCGTTAAGTAACGCTTGTTAATTTAAAATATTACCTTCTGTGCGGCCGTTTATCAAATCTGAGAGATGCAAGTCGTCGGCTTCGACCCCCATGCCACGAGTGCTGGGGTGTTCGGGATAAACCTGAGCGCTCTTGTTCCCATTCTTGGGTCCATCTAGGGAGGCATTCAGCACAGCGAACCAGGCCGTCGGACTTATAATGCTTTATCACTCTCACTTAGCCATAGAATTCTATGATTTCAAATTTCGGCGAAGCCCCTAGTATTCGGAAGACCGAGTTCGGGGCGCTATCCACGCCTAGGCCGGATAAGTCTGGTTCTTCGCTTGAAGCGGCATAAGTCTTTAAGGACTCGAAAAAACCTCGCGAACAGCGACCGGTCTCTCGCACTATCATGACAGTCAGTTTTAGCTTTCTCTACTGAGGTGTTAACCCAGCTCAACTGGGGCACAATCGCAGTAGTTCTCCCAGCGCTACCTTAGCCAACAATGTGGAACGTAAGGTACCAAAACATGGGAGCCGGGCAAACCCAACTATTGACCAAAGACATGATTCGGAGCCGATGCATATAGTGCTATAAGTTCGGGGTGCCGCACTTGTTAGAGTGTTCGGTCTTCTCACACCACGTTATGGGGTGTTGTAAGCCCCTGGTGTATTATCCGTGCCAAAGTGTACGGTTGCATAGTGTCATGACTGAACATGTTTGCATATAAAAATAGATAAGTACAATAATAGGTAAGAGCTATGTATTGTTTATTAAAAAAGGGCTGCTGCGAAAGCAGAACGATACAAAAAGTGCGGTAAGCAAGAGATGGGGGTATTTGACATATTCCCCTTCAGGGGCAAGCTGCAGGATTGTAAGAGAAACAGGTATTAAACTCGTTATAGAGACCACCTTGACTTTTGACGTAGCTTGCTTCCTCCCTGGCTATTGCATCGTTGGTTCGGTGATAGTATTGCTGGACAGGCCTTCTGAATAGTTGGGTCCTGAAAGTGTGTGAAAAAGGAAAACAACGAAATAAGGAGCCCCCTAGTGCGGTTAAGCCGCATTCTGGGCGTGCCGTTGTTGTGCCCCTCCCCTTATGCCCATGGTATCTCTAAGGCGTAATTATGTACGCGTGGTACCAGCATTGCCATTTGGCGGGGGCTGGGGTCGGGGCCGCACTACTATGCTTGCTCAGAACGTGCCAGCCGGATTTGTTGTAGGTTACTTCGGGCTCGCTTGACATTGTCCGGACGTTTGGCGCCTGGATTGGAGAACTGCCTTGAGAGGCTACTCTGTACTTCCGCCGCCAGGGCTGCCATGTGCTCCTCCGTTCGGAGAGAGCGTTCTGTGTTTCCATTTACCATGATGACTCCGCGAGGTCCTGGCATCTTGAGCCTGAGATATGCGTAGTGCGGCACCGTATTGAATTTTGCAAATGCGGTTCGTCCGAGCAGGGCGTGATAGCCGCTGCGGAATGGGACTATGTCGAAGATTAACTCCTCGCTCCGAAAGTTATCCGGTGATCCGAAGACCACCTCGAGTGTGACCGAGCCTGTATAGCTGGCTTCGACCCCTGGTATGACACCTTTGAAGGTTGTCTTTGTGGGTTTAATCCTCGAAGGATCGATGCCCATTTTTCGCACTGTGTCCTGGTAAAGCAGGTTCAGGCTACTGCCGCCGTCCATTAGGACTCTGGTAAGGTGAAATCCGTCGATAATTGGGTCTAGGACTAGTGCGGCGAATCCACCGTGACGGATGCTGGTGGGATGGTCCCGTCGATCGAAAGTGATCGGGCAGGAGGACCATGGGTTGAACTTTGGGGCGACTAGCTCCAGCGCATAGACGTCCTTGAGAGCACGCTTCCGCTCCCTTTTGGGGATGTGGGTTGTGTATATCATATTCACCGTCCAAACTTGCGGGGGAAATCCTTCTGTCCTTTGTTGTTCGGCGGCCGGGGCCCCTCCTCGTCATCGCTATGTAGCCCCTTATCTCTGGTCTCGGCACTTATCTTGCCTGCCTGCTTGAACACCCAACAATCCCTGTTGGTGTGATTGGCTGGCTGTTCGGGGGTGTCGTGTATCTGGCACGAGCGATCAAGTATCCGGTCTAAGCTGGATGGGCCCTGAGGGTTTCGTTTGAATGGCTTCTTCCGCTGACCCGGTTTAGAGCCTCTGAATCCGGCATTGACTGCCGTATCTTCAGTATTGTCACCGTTAATGCGGCGCTTATGCTTGTTGCGGCGTGACCTGCCATTGTTATCCTTGTTATCCGAATTGCCGGCGCTTTTGCTTATGTTATTGCTACGAGCTAGCCAGCTGTCTTCTCCCGCGCAGAAGCGGGTCATGAGTGTCGTGAGGGCTGCCATAGACTTCGGCTTTTCCTATCCTAGGTGCCGGGCAAGCCATTCGTCTCGGATGTTGTGCCTGAAGGTTGCGAGGGCCTCGGCGTCCGAACAGTCGACTATTTGGTTTTTCTTTGTCAGGAACCGTGTCCAGAATTGTCTGGCTGATTCCTCTGGTTGCTGGATTATGTGGCTTAGGTCATCGGCGTCTGGTGGTCGCACATACGTGCCCTGGAAGTTGTCAAGGAATGCGGATTCCAGGTCCTCCCAACAATTGATTGACTCTGCTGGCAGGCTATTAAGCCAATGCCGTGCTAGTCCTTTAAGCTTGAGCGGGAGGTATTTGATGGCGTGTAGATCACCGCCACGGGCCATGTGGATGTGAAGTAGATAATCCTCGATCCATACCGCAGGATCTATTGTGCCATCGTATGATTTGATGTTTACGGGTTTGAAGCCCTTGGGGATTTGATGATCCATTACTTCCTCTGTGAAGCATAGTCGGTGTGCGGCGCCCCTATACAGAGCTATATCGCGATGTAGCTCGGACGAGCTTGGTCTGTTGTATTCGGTCGGGCCATACTTATTATGTCCGGTGTGACGGCTAGCGTCGCGTGAAGCGGGGCGCCCATGCGATCCGTAGATCGATCTTGTTTGCCTTGCCTTGTTCTCCAAGATGTCTCGCAGGTCTGTTGCGTCTCCCCGTACTCTGGTATGTTTTGAGCGGTGTCGGGGTGCGGCTTGGGTCGAGGGCCTGAAGGCCTCTCTATCGCGGCCACGGGGTGGCCGATCGGGCGCATCATAGGCTGGTGATGTAGGCTTAGTTGCTTCCTCCTCAAGTTGGGGAAGTAGCCTGCGCTTTGGGTAGCTCTTGGATGGGCGTTCTAGTTTATACTCTTCGACCGCCAAGATTTCGGTCCATCTGTCGGCTAGCAGGTCTTGGTCAGCTCTAAGTTGCTGCTGTTTCTTCTTGAGGATGCTTGCCGTGGCTACGAGTCTGCGTTTGAAACGCTCTTGCTCGACGGGATCCTCTGGCATGACGAATTCATCATTGTCAAGGCTTGCCTCGTCTTCGGAGGGAGGCATGTAATTGTTGTCCTCATCCTCTTTGTCGGCCGCTCTCTCACGAGGGTTGGCTCCTTCGTTCTCCTGCACTGAATCCTGCTAGAGGGGGTTGTCTTCGGCACTGTCCGGCGTATTGTTATCTCCGGTGCCGGAATCGCCGTTTTTGCTTTGGCGGGACTTAGAGCGGTGCCGCTGACGTCGACGCTTGGATTGCTTCTTGGAGGGGTCATCCTCCGTTTTCTCCTCGCCCTCCCCCGCTTTAGGGGTGTCTACCATGTATATGTCGTATGACAAGGTGGCTTTCCAGTTCCCTATAGGCACTGGTTCTCGATCGTCTCCTTCATCGGCGTCCATGCCGTCGATGTCTTCGGAGTCGAAGTCGAGCATGTCAGTTAAATCGTCGACAGTGGCTACAAAGTGGGTGGTGGGTGGGCTACAAATTTCTTCGTCGTCCGCGTCCCAACCATGTTGGCCGTAGTCCGGCCAGGGCTCTCCTGACAAAGAGAGAGACTTTAACGAATTCAGGATGTTGCCGAAAGGTGAGTGCTGAAAGACATCCGCGGCGGTGAACTCCATGACCGGAGCCCAATCGGGCTTAACCGGGAGAGGTGCGGGATTTACGGAGTCCGGATCGGAGTCCGGCACCTCGGAGTCACGGGCCTTGCGAGGGACTAGGCTGGTATCCGGCTCTATCGTTGTAGAGATTGCAGTTTCCGGGGTGGCGTCTAACCGTCCGTCCCCGACTGGCGTAGTGGGCTACGAGCTAATGGTCGGAACGGACACCTGAGTGACGCTCTGGGCGTTGTCCGATGATAGAGCTAAATCGTGCCCATCATGACAGTGCGGCGCGCCCGGTTGTGGCTCGAATCCATCGAAGATCAAGTCCCCGCGGATGTCGGCCGTGTAGTTCAAGCTTCCAAACCTGACCTGATGGTCAGGGGCGTAGCTCTCGATCTGCTCCAGATGGCCGAACGAGTCAGCCCACAGTGCGAAGCCGCCAAATACGAAGATCTGTCTGGGGAGAAAAGTCTCATCCCGGACCACGTCGCGGTTGACGAGCGAAGAAGCCATCGGGCCTAAAAGGCGACAACACAGAGGAACTCTCAATGAAAGCACCAATGTCGGTGTCAAAACCAGCGGATCTCGGGTAGGGGGTCCCGAACTGTGTGTCTAGGCGGATGGTAACATGAGACAAGGGACACGATGTTTTTACCCAGGTTCGGGCCCTCTCGATGGAGGTAAAACCCTACTCCTGCTTGATTAATATTGATGATATGGGTAGTACAAGAGTAGATCTACCACGAGATCGGAGTGGCTAAACCCTAGAATCTAGCCTATGGTATGATTGTTGTTCGTCCTACGGACTAAAAACTCTCCCGTTTATATAGACACCGGAGAGGGCTAGGGTTACACAGAGTCGGTTACAATGGGAGGAGATCTTCATATCGTATCGCCAAGCTTGCCTTCCACGCCAAGGAAAGCTCCATCCGGACATGGGACGGAGTCTTCAATCTTGTATCTTCGTAGTCCAGGAGTCCGGCCGAAGGTCATAGTCCGGCCATTCGGACACCCCCTAATCCAGGACTCCCTCAATGGGGGAGCAGAGCATGGGAAGCGCGCCAGCGGTGGCCGTGCACTTGAGCCGGTTGTGGAGTCGAAGGTGATGGCGCACTTGGACCACTTGAGCGGGCGAGTTGCCTCAAGCTTGGGGAGCGCCGCATTGACCTCGCAAGCAAATTAACTACTTCAAGACACGGTGAGAAGCTGGGGCTTGTGAGCCGCCCAAGATGTAGGCGATGGCTCGCGGCTCCTGGAAGCCCCCAGCCCCCTCATCCTGATGGTGATCTTCATTCCTTGTTGGTGGTGGAGGCAGAGGAGGCAAGGCTGCATTGCCCTAAGGGCGGTCCTCACGAGGTTGCTCCCTCCAGTTGCCCTCGTGAGGCTGGTCCTGCCACGGTCCTCACGAGGCTGGTCGTGCCACTCCTGACGGTGATCGCGTACATCCCAGCGGCCTCCGCCTCGGCCACCTCCGCGACCGTAGCCCTGATCGTTGCACTCGGGGAGTCGACCGAGGCGCCCGTCACAAAGAGCCCTGAGCTCCTGGCAGTCACTGGTGTTGTGGCTGTAGACGTTGTGGAAGGCACAGAACGGCTGCTTGCCCTTGGATGACTCGGGGTGGTAGCAGCCGCGCTTGGTCTCTGGCTCTACCACAAGCACGGCTGGCCCCTTGTGCTTCATGTCCTTGGTCTTGATCTTCTTGTCTTCTGGATCAGCGTCGGGGAGCTCGAGGAGGGAGAGGCATCCCTCCTCATCCCTCGCACACTTGTTAACCATGTTGAACATCTCCGGAGAAGTGCAGAGATCCTCGTGGATGGCGAGCTCCTCCTTCATCTTGACGTCGCGGACGCCATTGATGAATGCAGGGATGATGGCCTCGTACGACACCTTAGGGATCTTGAGGCGGATGTTGTTGAAGCACTGGATGTACTTATGCAAGGTCTCCCCAGGTTGCGCTTGACATGGCACAGGTCACCCGCGGCCGGCGGACGGTCTTAAATGCCCTGGAAGTTGGCGATGAAGCGGTTGCGCATCTCCTTCCAGGAAGAAACCGACTCCTTTGGTCAGGTTCAGGAGCCAAGAACACGCACCATCCTTGAGGGCCATTGGGAACCAGTTTGCCATGATCTTCTCATCGCCATTGGCCGCCTCGATACTCAGCTCGTAGAACTATAGGAACTCAGCAGGGTCTGCGGTGCCATCGTAGCGTGGAGGCAGGTCAGGCTTGAACTTGCTCGGCCAGACGAAGCTGCGGAGCTCTGCAGCGAATGCACGGCATCCTGCCGTGGTCACCGGAGGTCGTTGAGGGGGTGGAACATAGTATTGATGCACGCACACCGCCACCTCCTGCGGCGGCTCGCGAGCCTGGTGTTGGGGCGCTGGAAGCACGCGCGCTTCTCCTTGGGGATGTTGCACCACCTGGAAGCTCATGTCATCTTGAGCCGACGCCTGGTGCTGCTGGTCGCACCGTGGAGCCATACGCCTTGGCTCAACGATGGAGCCTCGGGCCGGAGGCAGAGGAGGAGCCCCATGCGCGATGTCACCCGCTGCAGGTGGTTGCTAAGGCAACGAGCGAGCCAGCCCGTCGGAGCCCCCGTGCGCGACGCTGCTGAGCTCGGTGACTCGAGCCACTCCTCATAGAGATCACCCATGGGACGGTAGCGAAGGAGCTCCTACGCCCTGAGCAGGGTGGCATGCGTGTCCACCTGGTCGCGGCGCGCGTGGGATGATGAAGCTGCTGGGGTGAGCGACGGAGTAGCGGTGCGGCCATCAGGCGCACCGACGGGTCCTGCGATGAAGCTTGCTACTTGTGGCCGGCAGGGCCTGTGGCGGCGTTGGACACCGTAGAAGGAGCATGACGGGCGCAGCCGTCACCCGCCGGAGCCGTCTGAGCGACGCGGGTGGCGACCGCGGCCCAACGCTCGGCGCGAGCCTTGTGCGCGTCGGCCATGGAGATGTCGGAGCAATGGCGGATCGAACGACGGAAGAGAGGATCCGACGCACCCCTACCTGGCGCGCCAAATGTCGGATTTCGGGATCCAGCAACCGTGAGAGGTTCAAACACTAGGGTGTGTGCGGAGATCTCAACCTGCCCAGCCTGCCTACTCATGATCCTCCCTAGCCTAGCGCGAAGAGATCACAGAGACACAAAGACACAGAGATTTATATTAGTTCGGGCCACCGTTGTGGTGTAATACCCTACTCTAGTGTGGTGTGGTGGATTGCCTTGAGGGGCTATGGATGAACTAGTTACAAAGGATGAACAAGCCTCAGGAGGTGAGGTATTCTTGAGCTGGTGTGGTGCTCTGCTTGTTCTGGTTTCGGTCCTCTCTATGGTGGTGGCTAAGTCCTAGATATAGTGCCTTGGTCCTCCTCCCAAATATGAGCGGGAAGGGATTCCACAACGGCGGGATTTGAAAGGGGACAGTAGTACAGTGTATCCTGAAAAAAGTAGTTTTCACCTGCAAAAAGCCTCTGGTCGTGATGCTACGGTGGGCTCGGTGATGACCTCCGTCCTGCCGTCCTGGCGGTATTGGTCTTGTTGCACTAGAATGGAAACCTTTGGCTAATTCCTCGGGACTCAGCGCCTGTGGCTTGCCTCCCTCGCACCGAAGAGGAAACCTGCGCTCTACGCCCGCCTGGCGCCCGCCTGGCCTTGGTCGTCATGTCTCACGCCAGTTGAGCCTCATGAGGTAGCTGCATAGATCTATTCGCCCCTCAGGAGCCCTCCTGAGGAGGCCAACTCCTTCGGGGGTCTTGGCGTCATCCGCCTCGCGAGGCTTGGCCCCTCGTGAGGGTCTTGCTGTGTTGGTGTTGATGTCAAAGCTGGGCCGTACTAGGTCGTCGATGGAGCCACGTGGTGGGCCGCAGGCAGGCGGGACTGGATACCCCCAAGTCCAGGACGCCGACAGTCGTTGCTGCTATATCTGGCAGTGTCTAATCAAGTGGTTAGTGCAGCTTTAGTGGTGCAGCAGGGAGTGGAGGAGACAACAACCTCAAGAAGTATTTCGCCCAGAGAAGAGAGAGAGAGAACAACCCGACAAGGCCATATGTGGATCAAGACAAAGAGGAGCACAATAGCGGAGGCAACCCCAAGGACGCGGAAAGGAAGAAGGTGGTGCAGCGCCCAGTATACTTCGTCAGCTCCCTATTGCAGGGGGCTAGATCCAGGTATTCTGGCGTGCAAAAATTGACTTTTGGCCTTGTCATGGCCTCAAGGAAACTACGCCACTACTTCCAAGCCCATGAGATCAGGATTGTCACCCGCTTCCCATTGCAAAGGATAATCCGAAATCCAGAGGCTAACGGCAGGATAGTGGAATGGGCATTGGAGTTATCCATCTTTGGCCAAGTTTGAAAGCACATCAATGGTTCAGAGTAGGACATTGGCAGAGTTTATTGCAGAATGGACGCCAACCCCTAATGAAGAAGTGCTGGAAATAGTTATCCCCGACAAGGAAGCGCCCCAAGAATGGATCATGTATTTTGATAGCGCCTTCTCCCTACAAGGTGCAGGAGCTGGCATACTTCTCATTGCTCCCACTAGAGAGCACATGAGGTACGTCGTCTAGATGCATTTTCCCCGGGAGGAAGCGACTAACAATACAACAGAGTATGAGGGGCTCCTTGTCGGGCTTAGAATTGCCACAGAATTGGGGATCAAGAAGCTGATCATTCGAGGAGATTCACAACTTGTGGTGAGACAAGTTAACAAGGATTACCATAGTCCATTGTTGGAGGCATACGCCGAGGAAGTGAGAAGGTTGGAGGAGCACTTTTATGGATTGCAAATAGAGCATGTACCCCGTGCGGAAAACAACATTGCTGATCATCTATCAAAGTGCATTGCGCAGAAGCTTCCTGTGGAACCAGGAACTTTTATTCTCCATCTTACTCAGCCCTCCATATCCCCAACAACAATGGCCCGAAAGAGGAGGAAATTGGACTCCGGTAAGCCTCTCCCAGTAGAGCCTCGCGGGGCACCTGGCAGGGACCCTGCCGGAAACAACTCCCCTTCATTTGCCGGACTGCACCCTCCTGCGGGCCTCCAGTCCCCGCAGTTGAGGGATGTGCTCCCACGAATGAGGAGGTGCCGCTAGTCCTCGTTGCCGATCCCCAGACTCCAACTTGGGCAAGGCACATAGTCCATTTCCTCCAAACCGGAGAACTTCCTGAAGAGCAAGAAGAAGTCGAAAGAGAAGCCCAGAGGGATAGTATGTATCTGTTTGTCGATGACACACTATACAGAAGAAGACCAAATGGTGTGAAATTCAAGTGTATTTGCCAGGAAGAAGGAAAGGAACTGCTGGCGGAAATACACAAAGAAATGTGTGGCTCCCATATTGGATCAAGAGTTTTGGTTGGGAAAGCATTCCGGCAAGGATTCTATTGGCCCATAGCCCTCCAAGATGCGGTTGAGCTAGTCACCAAGTGTGAAGCCTGACAGTTCCATTCCAAGAATATCCATCTGCTTGCCCAAGCTTTTCAAACAATCCCTTTGTCATGGTCGTTTTCGGTCTGGGGGATCGATATCCTTGGCCCTTTCCCCCGAGCTGCCGGGGGATTTGAATTCTTGTTTGTTGCAATCGACAAGTTTACAAAGTGGCCAGAAGTAGATGAAGTGAGGAAGGTGACTGCTCATTCATCTATCAAGTTCTTGAAAGTATTGGTGTGCCGTTTCCGAGTCCCTTCCCGGATCATCACCGACAATGACACCCAGTTCACGAGTCGCGCCTTCATGCAATATGTTCATGCCCTCGGAAGCAGGATCTCATTTGCCTCTGTTGCACATCCCAGAAGCAATGGACAAGCTGAGAGGGCGAACACTGAAGTGCTATGGGGACTCAAGACGAGAACATTTGATAAGCTGCAGAAGTGCGGCACGCAATGGATCGATGAGCTGCCGGTGGTTCCTTGGTCCCTTAGAACAACACCAAATCAAGCTACCGGGCAGACTACCTTCTCCCTAGTCTATGGGGCAGAAGCAGTTATCCCCACGGAACTCATTTATGGATCACCTCGAGTACTTTCCTATGTTGAAGTAGCGTAGGAACAGCACCGGTGTGATGACGCTGTGCTTCTCGAGGAGAACCGTCTCCGGGCTGCTACCCGTGCTGCACGCTACCTGCAAGCCCTACATGGCTATCACAGCCGCAGGGTTCATGCCCGGTGTTTTGAGGAAGGCGACCTTGTCCTTAGGCGCGTTCAATCCGCCAAGGGTACAAAGAAGTTAACGCCTAAGTGGGAAGGCCCTTACCGGCTAGTACGATTCACTAGACCAGGCGCAGTCCGCCTGGAGACTGGAGATAGCATTCGATTGCAAAACTCATGGAATATTGAGGATCTCCGCAAGTTCTACCCATAAGGTGCAGGTGTCAGGCCTTGCCGGGCAGCCACCCTTTTGTACAGGCCTTGCCTCAGTTGCATGTAACCCATTGTACAAAGCCAGGCACAGACCCTGAGCAACATAGAAATAAATGAAGCGCTGGGGGGCGACAAGTTGCATGCATGCATAGGCATATCATGAGCATCACAGGTTCATGTAGATAAGATCGCATCTGGCATTATTTTCATCTGCATAAGCTACAGGCTCCTGCCGTGGATTCAGTCCCCAAGAGGAGATGAGAAGACAAGCCAACACTGCCATCTCTGGCAAGCCAAACAGATAAGTTCTTCCTTTTATCCATACATTTTCTGTAAGTGAGGTCTTGTGCATGGGAAAACCCTGCTACCCTTTGAAACTTAGGTGCTCCCACCCTTCGACTCGAACATTGCTTCAGTCAGGGTGGTCGCATTGGCCTTTGGTGAAAAAGGACTGGCGTGGGTTTGGTCCTCTCCATGATTTGTGTCCGGTAGGGCTAACTCTCCAGCAACAAAACAGAGGGTACCGGCAGGATAGCCTACCGGGGGAGGTCATTTACTTAAAATATAGAGGCATCCCACCTCTGCATGGACATATAGATGCACGAGTCCCTGACAAGCACTACTGCAGGATGCTGCTAACGCGACACTACGATCAGAGACCCTTTGACGAAACTATGTGCGATGCAATAATCGCAAACAGTGGTGTGAAAAAACCGTCAAAAAGGTGCAAAACATTTGCGATGGTGGAGACATAAAATACGGTTCAGATTTTAGTTACGTGTGCGATCCTGGGCATACGGTTGATCCAGCATAACTATTTGTGATGAGAAAGAACAACAGAAATGGGAAGCCATATCAATGTGTGTGCGATATATGGCATAAAGTTCCCTGTGATGAACTGTGTGCTATTAGGGAATGCAACAGAAATGGTCAACATACCGGCATCCTGGACTTGGGGGTATCCAGTCCTGCCTGCGGCGCACCACGTGGATTCATCGACAGCCTGGTATGACCCAGCTTCAACACCAACACAGCAAGACCCTCGTGAGGGGCCAAGCCTCGCGAGGCGGATGACGCCAAGACCCCCGAAGGAGTTGGCCTCCTAAGGAGGGCTCCTGAGGGGCGGAGAGTTCTATGCAGCTACCTCATGAGGCTCAGCTGATGTGAGCCATGATGACCAAGGCCAGGCACACGCCAGGCGGGCGCAGAGCGCAGGTTTCCTCTTTGGTGCAAGGGAGGCAAGCCGCAGGCGTAGGGACCCGAGAAATCAGCCAAAGGTTTCCATTCTGGTGCAACGAGACCAAGACCGCTAGGACGGCAGGACGGAGGTCATCACCGAGCCCACCGCAGGGCTCGCGCCACTGCTCTGACATCTCCATGGCCGATGCTCGCAGGGCTCGCCCCGAGCGTCGGGCCGCAGTCGCTGCCCGCGTCGCTCAGACGACTCCGGTGGGTGACGGTTGTGCCCGCAGCGCTCCTTCTCCGGTGGCTAACGCCACCACGGGCCCTGCCGGCCACGAGCAGCAAGCTTCATCGTTGCACCCGTCGGTGCGCCGTGACGGCCGCACCGTTACCCCTTCACTGACCCCAGCAACTTCGTCATCCCATGCGTGCCATGGCCAGGTGGACGTGTAGGCCACTCTGCTCACGGCGCGGGAGCTTCTTTGCTATCTCCCGATGGGCGATCTCTATGAGGATTGGCTCGAATGGATCGCCGAGCTCATCAGCATTGCGCACAGGGGCTCTGACGGGCCAGCTCACTCACTGCCTCAGCAACCACCCGTAGCGGGCGACGTCGCACATGGGGCTCCTCCTCCACATCTGGCTCGGGGCGCCATCATCGAGCCACGTCGTATGGCCCCGCGGCATGACCCATAGCGCTCGACGTTGGCTCGAGATGATGTGAGCTGCCAGGTGGTGCAACGTCCCCAAGGAGAAGCGCTCGAGCTTCCAGCACCCCAGCACCAGGCTCGCGAGCCGCCACAGGAGGTGGCGGTGCGCGTGCACTAGGACTACATTCCACCCCCTCGACGACCTTCGGTGGCCACGGCAGAATGCCGTGCGCTCACTAGAGAGCTCCGCAACATTGTCTGGCCGAGCAAGTTCAAGGCCTGACCTGCCTCCATGCTACGACGACACCGTGGACCACGCCGAGTTCCTGCAGCTCTACGAGCTGAGCATCAAGGCGGCCAACGGCGACGAGAAGATCACGGCAAACTAGTTCCTGATGGCCCTCAAGGATGGTGTGCGTTCTTGGTTCCTGAACCTAATCAAGGGGTCGATTTCTTTATGGGAGGAGATGCGCAGCCGCTTCATCACCAACTTCCATGGCACTCGCGACCATCCGCTGGCCAAGGGCGACCTGCGCCGCGTCAAGCAGCAGCCTGGAGAGACCCTGCATAAGTATATCCAGCACTTCAACAACGTCCGCCTCAAGATTCCCAATGTGTCTGACGAGTCCATCATCTCCGCGTTCACCGATGGCGTCCGCGATGTCAAGATGAAGGAGGAGCTAGCCATGCACGAGGACCTCTGCACCACTCTGGAGATGTTCAACATGGCGAACAAGTGTGGAAGGGCTAAGGAGGGACGCCTCTCCCTCCTCGAGCTCCCTGATGCTGATCCAGAAGACAAGAAGACCAAGGCCAAGGACACAAAGCGCAAGGGGCCAGCAGTGCTAGCGGCAGAGCCAGAAACCAAGCATGGCTGCGACCACCCCGAGTCATACAAGGGCAAGCGGTCGTTCTTCGCCTTCCACAACGTCTACAGCCACAACACCAGCGACTGCCAGGAGCTCAGGGCTCTCCATGACGGGCGCCTCAGTCGACACCCCTGAGCGCAACGATCGGGGCTACAGTCGCGGAGGTGGCCGAGGCAGAGGTTGCTGGGATGGACGCGACTGCCGTCAGGAGGGGCGCGACCAGCCTCGTGAGGACCGTTGGCAGGACCAGCCTCGTGGAGGAAACTGGAGGGAGCAGCCTCGTGAGGACCGCCCTAAGGGCAACGCAACTTTGCCTCCTCTGCCTCCACCGCCAAGAAGGAACGAAGATCACCACCAGGATGAGGGGGTTGGGGGCTTCCAGGAGCCTCGGGCCATTGCCTGCATCTTGGGTGGCTCGCAGGCCCCGGCTTCCCACCGTGTCTTCAAGCAGTTTGTGTGCGAGGTTAACGTAGCACTCCCAAAGCCCGAAGCGATTCACCCTCTCAAGTGGTCCACATGCGCCATCACCTTCAACTCCTCAGACCGGCTCAAGTGCGCGGCTACCGCTGGCACACTTCCCATGCTCTGCTCCCCCATCATCAGCAACGTGACCGTCACAAATACTCTCATCGATGGCGGAGCCGGGCTCAACGTTCTCTTTGTTCAGACATTCGACGGGCTTTGGGTGCCATACTACTAGCTACACCCCACCAAGCCATTCTTAGGAGTGACCGACGGATCGACACACCCGATCAAGCAAGTTCGCCTCCCTGTCACCTTTGGAGAGAGCAACAACTACCGCACCGAGCTCATCGATTTTGACATCACCGACATTCGTCTTCCCTACAACGCCATCCTAGGGTACCCAGAACTGGCCAAGTTCATGGTAGCCACACACCATAGCTACAATGTCCTCAAGATGCCAGGAAGAGGCGGCATCATCACGGTCGCCTGCCAAGAGAAGGATGCAGTGTGCTCCCTCGAGCGCGCCTTCCAGGCTGCAGCAGTTGAGAACCTAGAAGACAAAGACGGCGCCCTCCCTCCTGAGGTCGCCCCCAAGATGAAGAAACTGCAGCTGGGCCAGGGGTCTCGTGAGGGAACATCACTCAAGGATGGAGCACTGAGCCTCGCGTCTCCAGAGGTGGCGCCTGACGCTCCTCTCTGGCTGGGCTCGGGGCTCTCCTCTGGAGGGCCTCGGATCTGGACAGTGTTGCGAGAGTGGCGCTCGGGCACCATGTGGAGGCGCTCTTCAGAGCACACTTCCCACGAGAAGGCAGCAGGCGTGAGGCACCAGGCGTTCAGGAGTTCATTAGTGAGGCAATCGAGGAGAGCCTGGAAGGAAGGGTTCTGCAAGGCGATCATCGCCTGCCGCATGGCGCAGCTCACTACCCAGGCAAGGGTAAAGAGTTCCGCATCTACATCGATATCCCTGGGCTCAACAGGGTCGCATCTCGGCAGCTCATGTGGCCATCTCGTGTCGGCCGATGCGAGGGTCCGCCTCACAGCTATGTCCGCATGCCTTTCGGCCTAGCAGGCGCGGCTGAGGCGTTCCAGCGCTCTGTGAGGGACGCTCAGGAGGCCTGTGAAGCCAGGCACCAGGCGCTCCTCGCAGAGATGGAGGAGCACCCTCAAGAGCCTTCTGGACCCTCCGAGCCTCCCGAGGCCTGACAACGGAGCGGCTCATGAGGAACGGCTTCTGTGGCGCATGTTTTTTTTGGCTACTTCAACAACTCTTCAGCAATGGTACCAGGTGACATCTCCCTAGTTCATTCAGTTTGGGGGCGCCCCTCGGGCTACATCATCCCCAGGCCGTGTGGGTCCGTCCCTGCGGCATGTATCCCTTTTGCATTTTATCCGAGCCAGTTACAACCCTTTGCAAACTGCTATTGAATATTGACTGCCTGACCGGCGCTTCGTTGCTAAGAACGTCTCGCGCCCTTGCAAGCCCTCCCACGACCGCCTCATGATTAAGGACTCGCACAGCGTTTGTGCTCGGGTCCGTCCCTGCAGCGTTGCTAAACCCAAGTAGCTGAGCTCTGGCTCATGGGCCAGCCCCGTGTACGTCACCTCCCGTGGCTCTTGGTGCCTTGTTCTCGCATCAGCTAATCATGGGTCGATGAGTAAGGGCGCGCGACCTGGTGCCCCCGTGGCCACGGGAACCGCGCGCCAGTTCTTTTTCTTGAGGATTTTTGCATGAGAAGACTGGGCACGGTGTCTGTGCTCGGGTCTGTCCCTGCAGCGTTAATAAATCTAGCGGTTGAGCTCTGTCTGGTGGGCCGATCCTATTCACGTCACCTCCTGGGGTCGTTGGTGTCTGGCCTTCTCATGCAATAACCTCAGACAACTCATTCGGTGCAGGCTGCCTAACCATCTCGCAGGACCAATACAAGCATCCCTAATCAAGACCAGGCACAACCCGCCTTGAGGTAGGGCCTCGTGAGTCCTGCGCTGGCTCACGAGTGCCCATATACACCTCCTCCAGCCCTGTCGTACAAGCCACGTGTCAGAGCGGGGTTGTACACGCCCCGGGGGCTCTCCTCAGAGGGGCCCCCCTCCCACGCACCAGTGGAAGCACCATGCTCCACGCTGGCCGTCGACAATGCCGAGGAGCGGCTATGCCCGTGCAAGAGCAGAAGCGCTATGCTCCGTGCTGGTGATAAACAACTGGGGGTGGCCTCACGGCCGCGTTAACCTCAGGGGGCCTCCGGGCTCAGTGACTAGCCTCACCACGCTGCTCTCCCTCAGGAAGGTAGCGCGGTGGGACTGGGCACGGGGGCTACTCTCAGGTCACACCTGGCGCACCCCACCTTGCCAGGTCTCACGTGCCTGGTTTCGCGCACCCCTCCCAAGCGAGAGCTCGACGAGGAAAAGGTATGATGGTCTGTTCGTACGTCAAGGGGGACTCCTGAGCATCACGACTCAGGAGCCTAACTGGTCATGTAGCCCCTCACCTCTTTGGCTCGTCCAGGTGATCCAGACAACTCAATGATGAATGAGGAATGCGCGGGGCCGGGCCCTGCCGATGCAGAACGCCAAGACCTAGTTGTCACTCTTCTTTTTCAAGCCGTTCGCACGTCAAGGGGGACTCTTGAGCATCGCGTCTCAAGAGCCTAACTGGTCATGTAGCCCCTCACCTCTTGGGCTCGTCCTAGTGATCCGGACAACTCAACAACGGCTGAGGAATGCGTGGGGACGGGCCCTGCCGACGCAGAACACCAAGGCTTGCCCCTACATCTTTTCCTAAGTTGTTCGCACGTCAAGGTGGACACTTGAGCATCGCGACTTAGGAGCCTAACTAGTCACGTAGCCCCTCAACTCTTGGGCTCGTCCTGGCGATCCGGACGACCCAACGACGGCTGAGGTATGCGCGGGGCCGGGCTTTGCCGACGCAGAACAACAAAGCAAACGAAAAGCTGGAGGAGCATAATCTAGTTATTACAAGACATATTGTTCCAAACAGATAGTTTTAAAACGCCTCCCTGAGGCATGTCGCATGATGTAGGATAAATAAGCAAAAGCAGAATCGCCGGGCCATCTCTTCAGACTTGGGCGTCACCACCGCCCGCCAGCAAAGCCTCATCGCCAGGCCCGTTGCTCATCCCACCGACTTCAATCGGAGGACCAACGACCAGGTACTTGCTCAGTATGGCATCCACGGAGCTCTTCACGGCAGCAGCAGCAGCATCCCGGGAGTAGGCGTCCACCAAAGTAAGGAAGGAGGAGAAGTTGAAGCTGGCATCCTGGAGATAAAGATGGCTGAAGACGCACGTCAGAGCCGAGGAAGAAAGCAAGCGCGCCTCGGTTTCCACCAAGAAGGCAAACCCGTCGACAACATCTTCGAGCACCGCCACGACTTCAGGAAGCAGAGCAGTAGGGCTCTCCCTTGGGGTTGTCACCATCGCCTTTCTCGAGGGATCATCTCCAAAGAGCGCCTTTTAGGCCTTGAGGAAACGTGCCTCGAGGGAGGAAAGGGTGTCATGCTCCATGACGGCCACCTTCTTGGCCTCGGCGAGGGCCACTTGGGCTACCTCTGCCTCCTCCTTCAGCTTCCTTAGGCGGCCGCACTCTCCAGCCTGCTCTAAGGCTGTCTTCTTCACCTCGGCGTCTTGGTTGACGATGACAGCTTCCTGGGCCTTCAGCTTGTCCTCACGCTCCTGGAGCTGGCTGGCTTGGGCGGCCTGCTGGTCCTAGAGAGCCTTCAGATCAGCCTTCGCCACGCGGCACCGGTCCTCAGCTTCTGCGGCCCCCTGCCGCGCCACGTCGCGCGCCGTGGAGGCCACCCCGAGCGCCACCTGGGCTTCCTCCGCGGAGCCCCAGGCCACGCGGATAGACGCGTCAGCCTTGAGCCAACCGGAAATCAGCCCCAGGCGTCCTTCCGCCGAACGACGATCCGGGCCCTGAAGTTCACCTTGGAAGAGGTCCAGCGCCGCCCTTGCCTCTTCCAGGGTCCCGGAGGGAGCAAGAGCACCATAGCTCGACCACGTGTTGGGCAAGGTAGGAGACGCCCTCGGTGCCAAGGCCGAAGAAACCTCAGTCTCAGGAAGGACCGGGGGCTCCGGAGGCTGGTTGTCCTTAGCAGCCGCAGTGAGGCTGGATGCCGAAGGAGTCAGGCCTACCGAAGGCACTGGCACCTCCTGAAGACGGGCATCCACGTCCTCCGGAGATGGTGTCACCTCTGGAGCTGTGGGGGCAGCAGCACTCTTCTTCACCAGGGTCGCGGCGGCCGCTTCATTACTTGCGGCCGCGGCAACCTCCGTACCCTCCTTCTGCTTCTTCGACGGCTGCTGCCTAACGACAGAAGAAGACGCTCAGTACCACCACAATGACCAACATGCAGGGTTAAGGGAGAAAGTTACTGGTCAACGAAGGCATAGCTCCTCTTCATGCTCAGCAGTGGGCGCTGGGGTGGAGCAGCTGGTGCCAAGCTCTTGGGAGCAGGAAAGCTTGCGGTTGGCGCCGCCTGGGACAGCATCGGCGAAGATGGGCTGTTGCCCGAAGGAATTATCACGGTACTACTCTTCTTCACGACCGCTCGCTTGGGCTGCTTCGAGGAGGCCACCCCAGACCTTGTGGTAACTCCTGGAGGGCGCGGCACCCCTTTTTGTCAGACAGGAGCAGTTGCCGAGGCAGCATGGGGAAGCGGAGTCGCCCACGTCCAATCAATCACCATGCGTCATCAAGGCCGCAGGCGGTTAGGGCCCGCGGCGCTCCGCACTTGCCCTTTGGCTTCACCTGGAAGCCAAGTCCGAGCACGCCTTGGGCCTGGGGGCTACTGTCGGCATCCTGGAGTTGGGGATATCCAGTCCTGCCTGCCTGCGGCCCACCACGTGGCTTCATCGATAGCCTGGTATGGCCCAGCTTCAACACCAACACAACAAGACCCTCGCGAGGGGCCAAGTCTCGCGAGGCGGACGATGCCAAGACCCCCGAAGGAGTTGGCCTCCTCAGAAGGGCTCCTAAGGGGCGGAGAGTTCTATGCAGCTACCTCATGAGGCTCACCTGACATGAGCCATGACGACCAAGGCCAGGCGGGTGCCAGGCGGGCGCAGAGTGCAGGTTTCCTCTTTAGTGCAAGGGAGGCAAGCCGCAGGCGCAGGGTCATGAGGAATCAACCAAATGTTTCCATTCTGGTGCAACGAGACCAAGACCGCCAAGATGGCAGGACGGAGGTCATCACCGAGCCCACCGCAGCGTCACGACCAGAGGCTTTTCGCAGGCCAAGACTACTTTTGTCAGGATAGACTGTACTGCTTGTCCCCTTTCAAATCCCACCATTGTGGAATCCCTTCCTGCTCATATTTGGGAAGAGGACCAAGGCCACTATTTACCACCATAGGGGAGGACTGAGACCAGGACAAGTAGAACACCACACCAGCTCAAGAACACCTCACCTCCTGAGGCTTGTTCATACTTTGTACTAGTTCATCCATAGCCCCACGAGGCAATCCACCACACCACACTGGATTAGGGTATTACACCACAACGGTGGCCCGAACCAGTATAAATCTCTGTGTCTTTGTGTCTCTTTTGAGCTCTACGCGCTAGGCTAGGGAGGATCGTGAGTAGGCAGTCTAGGCAGGTTGAGATCTCTACATGCACCCTAGAGTTTGAACCTCTCAAGGGTTGTCGGATCACTAAATCCAACAAGCCAGATCAAGGTGTGTGTGATATTTGGCATACGGTTCACTCAGACAAACTATTTTCGATTAGGCAAGAGAACGGAAACGGTTCATCTTAACAAGATGTGTGTGATATGCGGCATTTGCGATTAGCCAAAAGAACACAAACGCTTCGTGTAAACCAGATGTGTGCGATATGCAGCAAACAACCCACTCGGATGAACTGTTTGCAATGAGAAATTATAACACAGACAATTACTGTAGTAAGTTCATGTGCGATTCTGCTCATACAAAAAACTTTGAAAAAATCAAACTAGTTGCTTGCAGTGGCTAGGAGTATCGCACACGATGCATTTGCGAGTACTCGTGTGCGATGATTAGTAAGTTACACATAATGAATGGCCGCAAGGGTGATATGCTGATCATGGAGTCTGAGAAGACCGTCATGGGAAGGCCGTCGGCTCAGCTTTTTAGCCTATATTTTATTATAATTGTATGCATAAGTAGGCCGTGAGTGTTTTATGCCTTGCCGCATGTGGCATTTTAAATTACCCTGAATTTGTAAGACAATTATTAACCATTACCATTGTAAATTTTCCTCAACGGCGAGTAGAGCGCGCGCAGGGATGCCACGGACCCGCAAAAAAAAGCAGGGACGCCACGGCGTGCAACCACGTGGTCAACCTTCTGGTACCCCATGGGAGACGCGACGATGCATCCATAGGACACGATGGTGATATCATGACCGTCTGTGATAGTGGGCAGACACGTACACGTATATCTGAGAACAGGGGCCCATGTTTCGGGCTTTCGATGCCTGGCATATGGTTGTCCAAAAGAACTGTTTGCGATGAGGCAGAACAACAGAAATGGGGCTTTGTAGGTCCGGAACCATCAATAAATTTTGACCTTGTTTCTCATCACATTGCAGATTACAATGCAATAAGTAATTGCAAATCTGTTCACACCGATCAAACTAATATGTGTTCTGTCACATCCTAGCTAGTCCATGCATTAGAGTGTTGCATCATGTTTACCTTTCATCAGAAATTTGAAATGGGGAAGATAGAACCCCCAGAACCCTCTGAATCCAACTAGGGTTTACTAAAAATATTTTCAATGAACCTGAAATGCCCTTCTAAAATGGTCGTCACCTTTGCCTTGGTCCTAAACCACTGTCAGAAGTGATGCATAGGTTTCTAGGTCACTCTAAGGTCACTGGATTAAATCTCTAACTATTTGAATTTGGGCATTTAAATTATATAAAATATTTCAAATGCTCAAATAATCCCAAAGTAAAATGTTCCATGCTGGAAATATTCCAACTAAGGACCAGGTGCAGTTTGGTGATTTTTGGAGTTGCCTAGGTATTTTTAGAAATGCAACAAACCTACAAAATTAAAAAAAACAGAAACAAAAGAGAAAGTCTTACCTGGCACCACCTAGCAGGCCCACCTGCCGGCCCAGCCCAGCCACCGCTCCAGCGAGCTGCTTGGCTTGGCCAGGCAGGCAGGCAGCTGCTCGACGGCGAGCACAGCATGCGTGCCACGCAGCTGCCTGCCACCTCGCCGCTCCCCTCATCCAGCTGTTGACGTGGGATGAACCCTCTCCCTCTCCCCGACCCCGCAGACACCCGCTCCTCCCTCTGGCTCCTCTCCCTCACCCTCCCCGATGTCGCCCGAGACGTCACCGTCGCCGCCGCTCGCCGCAGCCGCGTCCAACACCGTCCCCGCACCCTCGCACCGTGTCCGGACGGTTCGTCGTCATCGACTACGTCGACTAGCCAAGCCGCACGACGCCGGAGCCCCTGCATCATCCCCATTGCCGTCGTCTTCAACCTCGGGCCGCCCCAGATCGCCGTCGCCGTTCCGACCGCACCGAGCCTTCCCCGAGCATGCTGACCATCCCTGCGGCTTCTCTGTGAGCTTCTGAACCTCCTCGTGCTTTTTGTTTCGCCCCTAGAATACCGTAGACGCCGCGTCTCTTGTGCCCGAATGCACCGCCGCCTGACCACATCACCGGCGCTGCTCCGGTGACCATTTGGTCAAGGGCTTGTGCCCGTCATACTCCCCGCAACGCGTAGGAGACGTAGATGCTAGCGCCACACCGCCTAGGCCACTGCAGCCACGCGCACGAGTTGGCCCGAGCTTCGGCCTCCGCCAAACTCGTCGCCGGCGATGCTCCGGCCACTCCCCGGCCAAGCCATCACCACGGCTGGATGCGGGCGAGCACCAGCTGCCCGTAGTTGCTCTCCGCATAGCAAATGGAGCCCTGTGGGCAAATCCCGCAGCATGCCGCCGCGTCTGGCCTCGCTGGCGGCTAAACGCCGGCAGGCTTTGACCCGCTGACCGGCGGGTTTGACCGTTGACGTTGACTGGGTGGGCCCAAGCTGACACCCCTGAGTCAATGACAAGTGGGACCCCCCTGCTAACTAACCAGATTAGCTTAACTAAAATTAGTTAGTCTAATTAATTGCTGACAAGCGGGACCCACTGGTCAGGTTGACCTGGACGCCCCGTTGACCCCCTGATGCCACTCTGACGCACTGTTGATGCAATAACTAATTTCTGGATTTATTTTTATTTAGAAAATTCCAGAAATTGTTGCAAACTTCTAAAAATCATAGAAAATCAACTGTAGCTCCAAATCAAATAAATTATATATGAAAAATGATCAGAAAAATCCAATCTATCCATCTGCACTGGTTTCATGCATGTTAGAACACATTAACCTTGCTGTTTAGGTGAAACAAGTTAATGCACTATTATGACCTCTTAAAATGGGTTTGCATTTGAATCTTTGGTTCAAATGGACTCATCTCAATCTGTTCTAGCTTGCATTAGCCAAAACACATTCTATTTGCCATGTCATAGCATGCATCATATTGTGTATTGCATTGATCGTGTTTCTTCTATGTTTGTCGATGTTGCTCCCCCTCGGTAGACGTAATATCGACGTTGTGATCGTTGACACTGATGAAGACTCAATGCTATCTTCAGAAGTGCCAGGCAAGCAAAACCCCCTTGTTCATTCCGATACAATCCCACTCTCCCGCTCCTTCTCTCTTTTACTGCATTAGGACAACAACGATTCATCTGTTACTTGCTATGGTAGCTGAACCCCTTTATCCTCTGCATGACCTGTCATTGCCACAGTAAATAGGTGAAACCCACTAGCCTGAGTAGGAGTTGTTTGAGCCCTGTTGTGCCTACTCATTCATGCTTGTTTGTCATGTCTGCTACTGCTTAGAGTTGAGTCAGGTCTGATTCATCGGGGATGAATCAGAGGTGTGTGAACATGTCCTACTGTGTGTGAGCTAAGTGTGTGAACACGATTTGGTAAAGGTAGCGGTGAGAGGCCATGTAGGAGTACATGGTGGGTTGTCTCATTGCAGCCGTCCTCAGGAACTGAGTTCTGTGTTTGTGATCCATGAAACAGCTACTACCACGCATTGGGCCCGAAACCAATGGACCCTCTCGGCTTCTTATTCATCCTAGTTCTCTGTCCACGAGTTGCAAGTAGTTTCTAGTGTTTGTAGCTTACTGGAGGCCATGGACAGCGCTGACCGTAGGGGTGGGCTGTGATGTGGTAGGTACGTGGCCGGGTATACCGGGCACCCGTTAGGTGTCTCGGAACCTTGTTCACATCGTTTGGGGATGTGAGCGAAACCCCGGCCGGATCTCCTCACGGATGGAACCCGAATAGGCGATAAACCTGGACTAGAGACTTGAGTGTTTAGGTAGGCCGTGGCCGACACCCACGTTGGGCTTCCGCTTGAAGGTTGCCGAGTACATGTCGTGTAAACGGCGGTAAGTGGTGAGAGCGTGTGTGAAGAAGTACACCCCTGCAGGGTTAACATCATCTATTCGAATAGCCGTGTCCGCGGAAAAGGACTTCTGGGTTGCCTGTACAGTTCATAGACAAGTGAAAGTGGATACTTTAAAATGCGCAAGATAAGCGTGAGTGCTATGGATGGTGTTCTCGTAGGGAGACGGGAGCGGGTCCATAGTGGTGTATTGGTTGGTGAATATGTGGACTCGTGTGCGCCACCTCAAAAGAGTTACTTGCAGTCGTAGTTCAGGATAGCCACCGAGTCAAAGCTGGCTTGCTGCAGTTAAACTCCACCACCCCCTTTGTTGATAATGATGCATATGTAGTTAGTTCTGATGTAAGTCTTGCTGGGTACATTTGTACTCACATTTGCCTATTTTATGTTTTTGCAGAGACTTCAGTCTCACTAGTAGTTCCGCGTGGACTTCAATGTTTAGCTTGTTACCTCAGCTACGATCTTGTGCCCTCGGCAGGATCTGGTAGTTAGTCAGGCTTCTCGGCCTTTTTCTTTTGTAGATGTCTGTACTCAGACATGTTAAGCTTCCGCATGTGCTTTGACTTGTATGCTCTGAATGTTGGGTCACGAGACCTATGTTGTAATATCTCGCTCCTCGGAGCCTATTGAATAAATACTTGAGTTGTAGAGCCATGTTGTGATGCCATGTTGTATTTGCACATATCGAGCATATTGTGTGTATGTTATTGAAATGCTTGGTATGTGTGGGATCTGACTATCTAGTTGTTTATCCTTAGTGGCCTCTCTTACCGGGAAATGTCTCCTAGTGCTTCCACTGAGCCTTGGTGGCTTGCTACTGCTCCGGAACACTTAGGCTGGCCGGCGTGTGTCCTTCTTCGTTCCTGTGTCTGTCCCTTCGGGGAAATGTCACGCGATGAATATCGTAGTCCTGTTAGCCCGCTACAGCCCGGTTCACCGGAGTCCTGCTAGCCCAGTGCTACAGCCTGGATTCACTCGCTGATGACCGACACGTTCGATGCTGGGTCATGGATGCCTGTCCCTGTAAGTTTGTTCCACTTTGGGTTCACGACTAGGCATGTCAGCACGGGTTCTTTGTCATATGGATGCTACCAGCACTATCATATACGTGAGCCAAAAGGCGCAAACGGTCCCGGGCCAGGTAAGGTGGCACCCGTGGGAATACCGTGCGTGAGGCCGCAAAGTGATATGATGTGTTACATGCTAGATCGGTGTGACTTAGGATCGGGGTCCTAACAGCTTTGGTATCAGAGCCTGACTGCCTGTAGGATTACCAAGCCAAACTGGTCGAAGTTGAGTCTAGAAATTCTTTAGTTATGTAAGGGAATTGATTGTGGGATGGAACGTAAGGCTATTTTTACTCCTTATACCTCATGCCCTTCTGATCTGAGTCATCTTATCTTTCCTGCGGGGTTAAGGAACTAGGCTTTCTCTTCTTTCTATCAGGATCATGTGTTACTAATCCGTAGGCTTATAATATTGTTGGATTTAAGCCTCAGTTCAGTCCCTACTACTTCTGTGTGTTAACTATTGATCTCAAAACCTTGATATTGTGCTTCTGAGTGGTTACGCCACCATTTTTGTAGCATGTCTCAAATCCTTTTGAGCATTTACAGCCGTTATGCTGTCTGAGTCATCCCAGGTTTCTAAACAGTCTGATGCATTTGCAAATCCCTTCTTCTCGTTCCCGATGTCCCTTTGGTCAGATTAATCACACAAATTAGTGAGTTGAGGTATTTTATTGCCTCGACACATATGTTGGAGTTAATATTATGAGCCTAGGTGTTTTAGGGGATCATCTAGTGGTCTAGCCATGATTTGTGTTTCCAGTGTGATGATTCTGGCCGTCATTATCGAAAGCATCCTGTGATGCCATTTAGTTAGTAGGCATTCTATTTCTGGGTTCTGAACCCGAGATTCACCCCATTTACCTCATGTTGATAGTGTTTGCTAGTTCCTTTAGGAAACTAGTAACCTTTGCATTAGTCCCCGAGGTCCATGGTATTTTCCTTCTTCCAAATACTATGAACCACTTATGGCAGTAGTTTGTTGGATCAAAAGATCATAACAGGAGTGCTCTCGATGGGTTCTCTATTCTATATTGCGACTCTGCCAATTCAACTTTTCTGCATGGGTTATCCGGAAGAAATTTGTTGAACTTGGTTCAACATACTAATCTATGCATCCACAACTCAGAAAACCGTATGTTCCTTTGAGTTGTCCCGCTTTAGTTGTCTTCCGACCCTCGTCTATCAATTGATAGTCAAGAGTATGCGTGCATTCATTCATCGATGCCTGTTACTCTTGTGGTCCGTCAAGCCATTCTCTTTCAGAATGACTAGGAGAAAGAAACTCCAGTACCTCATCCATTTCTAGGATTGGGTCAAAGCAGTTGTCTTCCGCAGATCAAATGCAATCCAGCTTTTGAATTTTGTTCTACCCTGGAGTATCACCCCCTTTATGTCAGGATTTTCATGAGAATTGCTCCAGCTCTTGTGAATTCTTGAGGTAGTGATACTTCTCGCCATCATTACTCATTCCTCGGTTCCGTGTTGTCGCAACCGGAATACCGACAAGTGAATCGTGATGTGTGAAATCAATACTCATAGCAACCTTGTTGCTTGGTAGTTAAAGGACAATAATTTCATCCTTAGCATGTTGGTTATTGGATCATCATTCTAAGATAGACTGTGCTACCTAGTCCTTATTTCCGGTGCACTCTTCGATCAATGAGTTAGGATTATTCAATCCCTTGCTTATTGTTCATATCATCTTGCCGTGAAAAGCAAGGTTGTTCTCGAGCTTAGTAACATACCGGTGGTTCGTGATTTTCCGAATATCTTCTCAGAAGTATTACCAGGTTGTCCCCTGACTGTTATGTTGAGCTCGTGATCAAGTTGGTTTTCCAATAAACCACTTTTCTCCAAGAATCTGTTGGATACCCCTGAGCTAGTTTGTTAAGCCAAACAACAACTTGGAAAGTTGGGAGATAAAAGCTTGTCTAACTTAGTTCACCTCCAAGGGATATCTTTGTGTGTGTGTGTGTGTGTGTTGAAGAAAGATGATATCTTCACCAATTGGTCCTCGTGATCAGTTGTTGGATCTATTGCCTTGTCAAAACCTTGACTTGAGTATGGGCTAGCGTCAAGTCAAATCAGAACCAACGATGTTCATAATGTTGTCTTACTCGTGGGTGATCCCTCGAGCATATACCATTACATCTTTTGGTCTGACCAATGCTATCACCATGTTCACATGATGGTGGAAGTCCAGTGATATGGAAATTCGGATGAGTTGTTGTTGAGCCCATTAGCAGCATCTTGTCTCCACCATGATTCGTGTTAAACATTAAGCTAGTGTTGGAAACTTTGTAAACGATGCCTTCATGTTCTGTTCATGAAGCATATGTTTGGATGAAAGTAGCGACTTCATCTAAGTTCACGTGCAATCGATGTAAGTTGCCGCCATGAATTCGAGAAAGTTTGTTTTTGCCTCCCCGGAATCATCCCAAATCAGTCATGCATACGTGCGAAGTATTCTGTGGTTTGGAGACTTGCAACCTTCATTCCATATGTATCCCTAGCACACCAAGCCACTGATTGAGTTGTTCACAGATAAATGGGTCTGTCTAAGGTGAACTCTTTGGACTTCCACGCGTGGAGACTTCCCTATCATCGATGATGGTTCCCCTCCTGAACTCGGTAGTGTTTTATTATAAGACTACTACGGGGTCATACCTGCCCGAGGCAGTGTGTCCACATGTTTTGTAGCAGAACCAGCTCATGTTTTGGAGCTTGCTATCGTAGTTCATTCCCCGAGATTCCCGCAACGCCATCTCATCGATTTGTGTTGCAAACTTTCATTTTTCTTTCTAGACTCGATGAGTCTGAATTATTCTGACACCAACCAGATCTGAATCTCAGGCAGATGTGATGGTTGGAACATTTCCCAAGAACTATAATATTGGTCTCGCGATAACCGGTAAAGTGGATGTCGTGGCCAACACACCCCGTCGGAAGACCTATTATTGTAGTATCTTGATTGAAGAAGTTGGCCACCTCCCCATAAGGATCTCGTAGAATTTATTCTAGTAGTTGTTCCTTATGTATTCTTAAGTTCCCAAAGTCCGACCTTTTACTTGATGTTCTAGATATTAAACCATATCTACGAATGGGATATGCTAGTGCATCAAGGAGAACATTAGAAGCGGAGTGCTAAATGTCTCTCGGTCGATCATCCAGATTTTGTTTCCTTGGCCTCGCTAAGGTGAAATCTGAGAAAGTGTTATCCTCTTTTGCATCTGCATCTCTTCCACCGGTATTCATCATGGTAGTATGTTGTGTTGCCAGGATTCTTGACACGGATATTGGTAAACCTTGATGAATATGGAAATGCTCAAGTTCTTGAGAGCACGCGTAAGTGCTAGGTTTTATCGTCGGCATTAATTACATAGTGCTCTCAGTTTCCTCGGTTATGCTATAACCCTTTCAAATAGTGGATTCACTCTCTACTGATGGGGTTCCTCCCCAGTTACCAGAATCATTCCCAGCATTTGCATTTTGTTCCCAGCTTGCACCGCCAATGTGCCATTCTACCATGGGTCTCATCCATTTCCGATGATAAACAAAATCATCTATGACATTGTCTTCAACAAGGTAATCCACATCATCCATTCTAGTCCGAGTATACCATTCTACCCAACCCCTCTAAACGATCGCTCGAGAATTGCCTTAGGCTGGTATAAAGAGTTTCAATGATCTCTGAATTAAAGGTAATTCTTTTTGCCACTTAAGGTAATAATTCTATGAATCACCCTCCTCCAAGATGTCTCATTATGGTATCATGGCAACTCAACTCCTCGCTACGTTGACAACCGTTCACCACCTTCTTAAGCGTGAAAATTGTTGTCTACCTAGTGAACCTTCGTCATCTGCTTCACCCCATTCCTATGGATGTGTGCTTCGCGTCTCAGCTCGTGAGATGTTTCTGTGTCTCATTCCGTGAGTTGATCATGAGTTGCTCGATCTTTGAGAAGATCGATCCTTCTAGAGTTTCTTTTCCCTCTCATGGTCATATTGGTAGGAGTTCCTGGAGGAAGACATCGAGTCAATGATGGTGATCGAATCAATGTTCTTATGAAGGGCAACCTGGATCGTGAGGATTGTGTTAGGTTGCGTTTCCCCTTCATCTTACCCTACGCTGGAATCTCGGGTTGAGATTCTTGTTTAGTGGGGGTGAGTTGTCACATCCTAGCTAGTCCATGCATTAGGGTGTTGCATCATGTTTACCTTTCATCAGAAATTTGAAATGGGGAAGACAGAACCCCCAGAACCCTCTGAATCCAACTAGGGTTTACTAAAAATATTTTCAATGAACCTGAAATGCCCTTCTAAAATGTTCATCACCTTTGCCTTGGTCCTAAACCACTGTCAGAAGTGATGCACAGATTTCTAGGTCACTCTAAGGTCACTGGATTAAATCTCTAACTATTTGAATTTGGGCATTTAAATTATATAAAATATTTCAAATGCTCAAATAATCCCAAACTAAAATGTTCCATGCTGGAAATATTCCAACTAAGGACCAGGTGCAGTTTGGTGATTTTTGGAGTTGCCTAGGTTTTTTAGAAATGCAACAAACCTACAGAATTTAAAAAAAATAGAAACAAAAGAGAAAGTCTTACCTGGCGCCACCCAGCAGGCCCACCTGCCGGCCCAGCCCAGCCACCGCTCCAGCGAGCTGCTTGGCTTGGCCAGGCAGGCAGGCAGCTGCTCGACGGCGAGCACAGCATGCATGCCACGCAGCTGCCCGCCACCTCGCCGCTCCCCTCGTCCAGCTGTTGATGTGGGATGAACCCTCTCCCTCTCCCCGACCCCGCAGACACCCGCTCCTCCCTCTGGCTCCTCTCCCTCGCCCTCCCCGATGTCGCCCGAGACGTCACCGTCGCTGCCGCTCGCCGCAGCCGCGTCCAACGCCGTCCCCGCGCCCTTGCACCGTGTCCGGACGGTTCGTCGTTGTCGACTACGTTGACTAGCCAAGTCACACGACGCCGGAGCCCCTGCATCATCCCCGCTGCCGTCGTCTTCAACCTCGGGCCGCCCCAGATCGCCATCGCCGTTCCGACCGCACTGAGCCTTCCCCGAGCATGCTGACCATCCCTGCGGCTTCTCTGTGAGCTTCTGAACCTCCCCGTGCTTTCTGTTTCGCCCCTAGAATACCGTAGACGCCGTGTCTCTTGTGCCCAAACGCGCCACCGCCTGACCACATCGCCGGCGCTGCTCCAGTGACCATTTGGTCACGGGCTTGTGCCCGTCATACTCCCCGCAACGCGTTGGAGCCGTAGATGCTAGCGCCACACCGCCTAGGCCACTGTAGCCACGCGCACGAGTTGGCCCGAGCTTCGGCCTCCGCCAAACTCGTCGCCGGCGATGCTCCGGCCACTCCCCGGCCAAGCCATCACCACGGCTGGATGCGGGCGAGCACCAGCTGCCCGTAGCTGCTCTCCGCGTAGAAAATGGAGCCCTGTGGGCAAATCCTGCAGCACGCCGCCGCGTCTGGCCTCGCCGGCGGCTAAACGCCGGCAGGATTTGACCCGCTGACCGGCGGGTTTGACCGTTGACATTGACTGGGTGGGCCCAAGCTGACACCCCTGAGTCAATGACAAGTGGGACCCCCCTGCTAACTAACCAGATTAGTTTAACTAAAATTAGTTAGTCTAATTAATTGCTGACAAGCGAGACCCACTGGTCAGGTTGACCTGGACGCCCCGTTGACCCCCTGACGTCACTCTGACGCACTGCTGATGCAATAACTAATTTCTGGATTTATTTTTATTTAGAAAATTCTAGAAATTGTTGCAAACTTCTAAAAATCATAGAAAATCAACCGTAGCTCCAAATCAAATAAATTATATATGAAAAATGATCAGAAAAATCCAATCTATCCATCTGCACTGGTTTCATGCATGTTAGAACACATTAACCTTGCTGTTTAGGTGAAACAAGTTAATGCACTATTATGACCTCTTAAAATGGGTTTGCATTTGAATCTTTGGTTCAAATGGACTCATCTCAATCTGTTCTAGCTTGCATTAGCCAAAACACATTCTATTTGCCATGTCATAGCATGCATCATATTGTGCATTGCATTGATCGTGTTTCTTCTCTGTTTGTCGGTGTTGCTCCCCCTCGGTAGACGTTGTATCGACGTTGTGATCGTTGACACTGATGAAGACTCAATGCTATCTTCAGAAGTGCCAGGCAAGCAAAACCCCCTTGTTCATTCCGATACAATCCCACTCTCTCGCTCTTACTCTCTTTTACTGCATTAGGACAACAACGATTCATCTGTTACTTGCTACGGTAGCTGAACCCCTTTATCCTCTGCATGACTTGTCATTGCCACAGTAAATAGATGAAACCCACTAGCATGAGTAGGAGTTGTTTGAGCCCTGTTGTGCCTACTCATTCATGCTTGTTTGTCATGCCTGCTACTGCTTAGAGTTGAGTCAGGTCTGATTCATCGGGGATGAATCAGAGGTGTGTGAACATGTCCTACTGTGTGTGAGCTAAGTGTGTGAACACAATTTGGTAAAGGTAGCGGTGAGAGGCCATGTAGGAGTACATGGTGGGTTGTCTCATTGCAGCCGTCCTCAGGAACTGAGTTCTGTGTTTGTGATCCATGAAACAGCTACTACCACGCATTGGGCCCGAAACCAATGGACCCTCTCGGCTTCTTATTCATCCTAGTTCTCTGTCCACGAGTTGCAAGTAGTTTTTGGTGTTTGTAGCTTACTAGAGGCCGTGGATAGCGCTGACCGTAGGGGTGGGCTGTGATGCGGTAGGTACGTGGCCGGGTATACCGGGCACCCGTTAGGTGTCTCGGAACCCTGTTCACATCGTTTGGGGCTGTGAGCGAAACCCCGGCCGGATCTCCACACGGATGGAACCCGAATAGGCGATAAACCTGGACTAGAGACTTGAGTGTTTAGGTAGGCCATGGCCGACACCCACGTTGGGCTTCCGCTTGAAGGTTGCCGAGTACATGTCATGTAAACGGCGGTAAGTGGTGAGAGCGTATGTGAAGAAGTACACCCCTGCAGGGTTAACATCATCTATTCGAATAGTCGTGTCCGCGGAAAAGGACTTCTGGGTTGCCTGTACAGTTCATAGACAAGTGAAAGTGGATACTTTAAAATGCGCAAGATAAGCGTGAGTGCTATGGATGGAGTTCTTGTAGGGAGACGGGAGCAGATCCATAGTGGTGTATTGGTTGGTGAATATGTGGACTCGTGTGCGCCACCTCAAAAGAGTTACTTGCAGTCGTAGTTCAGGATAGCCACCGAGTCAAAGCTGGCTTGCTGCAGTTAAACTCCACCACCCCCTTTGTTGATAATGATGCATATGTAGTTAGTTCTGATGTAAGTCTTGCTGGGTACATTTGTACTCACGTTTGCCTATTTTATGTTTTTGCAGAGAGACTTCAGTCTCACTAGTAGTTCTGCGTGGACTTCGACATTTAGCTTGTTACCTCAGCTACGATCTTGTGCCCTCGGCAGGATCTGGTAGTTAGTCAGGCTTCTCGGCCTTTTTCTTTTGTAGATGTCTGTACTCAGACATGTTAAGCTTCCGCATGTGCTTTGACTTGTATGCTCTGAATGTTGGGTCACGAGACCTATGTTGTAATATCTCGCTCCTCGGAGCCTATTGAATAAATACTTGAGTTGTAGAGCCATGTTGTGATGCCATGGTGTATTTGCACATATCGAGCATATTGTGTGTATGTTATTGAAATGCTTGGTATGTGTGGGATCTGACTATCTAGTTGTTTATCCTTAGTGGCCTCTCTTACCGGGAAATGTCTCCTAGTGCTTCCACTGAGCCTTGGTGGCTTGCTACTGCTCCGGAACACTTAGGCTGGCCGGCATGTGTCCTTCTTCGTTCATGTGTCTGTCCCTTCGGGGAAATGTCACGCGATGAATACCGTAGTCCTGTTAGCCCGATATAGCCCGGTTCACCGGAGTCCTGCTAGCCCAGTGCTACAGCCTGGATTCACTCGCTGATGACCGACACGTTCGATGCTGGGTCATGGATGCCTGTCCCTGTAAGTTTGTTCCACTTTGGGTTCACGACTAGCCATGTCAGCCCGGGTTCTTTGTCATATGGATGCTAGCAGCACTATCATATACGTGAGCCAAAAGGCGCAAACGGTCCCGGGCCAGGTAAGGTGGCACCCGTGGGAATACCGTGCGTGAGGCTGCAAAGTGATATGATGTGTTACATGCTAGATCGGTGTGACTTAGGATCGGGGTCCTGACATGTTCACACTTATCACTGGGCTATAAAAACTACCCACTCGAAAATTACTTCACAGTTCCTCTCCTCATCACCCACAAAACTGGTCTTTCCTGTCAAGTCGTTCCGCCATGACCGGTAGGAGAAGTTTCGGGTGGGCATATAACCACGCAGCAAAGACCAAGGCTGCAGAAGCACTAGAGAGGTCTCGCCACAAAGCGGCAGCCGCAGCAGAGATGTCCCGGCGCGCCGTGGAGCCCTTGAACAAACTCCCATGGGCACGCGAGGGTTCTCACAAGTGCACTCACCACATCGGCGATCGCGATGAGCTGGTGTTGCTGAAGTCCTTGGCCGGCGATGATGACATTCTCGCTGGCCTCATTAAGCAGCAGGAGCTGGTCGACGACCTGATGAAGCTGCTTGAGATCAGTGATGCCTCAGTTGACAAGGCGACCGGCCTCATCAAGCAACTCATGGGTGACAATGCGAAGCTCCTCAAGGCGCTCGCCGAGAAGGAGGAGGAGGCCATCGGCTGGAAGATGTTGCATGAGCAAAGCAGTGCCTCGGGGATGACATTGACAGCAGTCATCGAGGAACTAATGGGTGACTTGAGGAAGCTCCGGATCGAGCGCGAGCAGGAGGTGGAGGAATCTGTGGCTGCTTTCAAGCAAAGTCGTTGGGAGTTGAGGAAGGAGCTGGAAGATGTCATCACCCGGTGATCCATCGAAGAGTAGATATAGTAGCGATCTAGATCATTGTCTGCAATTTCCTTCTTCTCTTGCCCCCGTGTCTTCCGGGCTTTGCCGCATGTGGCATTTAAAATTATCCGGAATATGTAAGACAACTATTATCTGCGCCATTGTAAATTTGTCGTTGTACTATCCGTTGCCATTTTAATTGTCGTCGTATTATCCGTTGCCCTATGTGGCAATTTAATTTAGGCCGAAATACAAGTTGAAAACACGAACAAAGCAAATGCTGCCATGGGATCGCAACCAAACACCCTCCGTCCACCCCTAGAAAAACCTTTGTCCAGGTGCTTTAATTAACCCATTAATGGAGAAGTTTTGAGCGAGAGAGGAGGCGGCTGGTGTATGGAGGTCAAAGAGCTCGCTTCCCGGTGAGCATGGGCGGCCTTGCTCCTCACACGTGTCCCATCCAGCCTATGAGGTGGACAGGATGCACACATCCCGTCGAGCCTGCACGGCGGACTGCTTGCACGCATCCCGTCGAGCCTACACGGCGGACTTCTCACGCTCGTCCTGTCTAATCAAACAGCTGCACGCATGCCACTGAGTATGGTTAAATATTGACACGGTTCATATAATACAACCATTTGTGATATTAACATGTCAGCTTATTGTTTCAAAAAGGACTTCATTGGCTACTAATGTGTGCGCCTCTTCTCAAACTGGACGATTTTTTTTACCACGGCATATATGTGCCATGTCATGAAACCATGCCAAGTTTCATGTTTTTTGGGTGAGTTTCTGATTTACTAGGATTTAAAAACCGAGATTTTCAATGTTTCAGGACGACGACAAGTTTGCAATTCATTCCCATTCCTTAAATGAGACCTAAACATGCACCCAATGACACACGTATGATTTCCCACCCATTTTGCTTCACTGGAGCATGTGCTTGTAATTCAAATTTGAATTATGGACTACATTAAATGCGTAGAAAACCTAATTAGTAATATATACAATGGCCAAACAAACCCTAAAGAGTTTCAAATTTCGGCACGACACTCCTGCTATTCTATGTTGCCTGTAGAAAACAAAGTTCAAGGCTTGAAGAGGCAACGATTATCGTTTCGCCCACCGAAACCACGAGGGTTACGAGAAGCTTCAGTTTATAAGAGGCTTGTAATATAGCTTCACCCAAATTGGACAATTATATGTACCATGTAGTGACACCCTGCCAAGTTTCACGATTTCCTGGTGAGTATTGGATTTACAAAGATTTATAAACCGAGGTTTGCAATGTTTGTGGCCAAGGCTGGACGACGAGACGGTTGAATTCATTTCCATTCGTTCCATGGGACCTAAACATGCACCCCAAGGACACACATGTACATTTTTTCTAGCCATTTTCATGCACTGGAGCATGTATTTGTAGTTTGGATTTGAACTATGGACATGAAATGCCTAGAAAACTCAATTACTGAAGAAAAAGGGTCAAACGAACCCTAAATATTTTCAAAGTTCAGCGCAAATCTCCCATTGTTCCGTGTTGCGTGTAGAAGAAAATAAGAGGCTAGAAGAGGGAGCGATTATTGTTTGGCCCACAAGGGTACACGTTTCCCTATCGAAACCATGAGAGGGTTCTTGCGGCAGGCTCCGGTTTGTAAGAGGTTTGTAATAAAGCTTGGCCAAAATTGGCAATGTTTTTACCACGACATATATGTGCCATGACGTGACACCTGCCACCTTTGATGACTTTTTGTAGAGTTTTGGATTTATGGGGATTTGAAAAACGAGATTTCAAATGTTTGAGGACGAGCCAGGACGCCGGTAAGGTTGTAATTCGTTCCCATTCCTGGCATGGAACCTAAACATGCACCCAAGGACACATGTATAATTTTTCTAGCCATTTTGGTGAACTAGAACATGTATTTGTAGTTCAAATTTGAATTATTGACATTAAATGCCTAGGAAACTCAATTAGTGTATAAAAAGTCCAAACGAACCCTGAATAAGTATAAATTTTAGCATGGATATCATGTCGTTCCATGTTGCCCGTAGAAGAAAATACAAGGCAAAAGGAGGCAGTGATTATGTTTCGACAACAAGGGGAACACGTTTCCCTATCCGAACCACGAGGCTTCTTTGAGAGAATCTCCAGTTTGTAAGAGGTACCAATAATAAAACATGCAACTCAAACCAATCACGATCATTAATTAACCCATAGGACAAAACGGATCTACTCAAACATCATAGGATAGCCATACATCATTGGGAAATAATATATAGCGTTGAGAACCATGTGTAAGTAGAGATTACAGCGGATAAAAGAGGGGTTACACCACTGCATAGAGGGGGTAAGAGTTGGTGATGAGGGTGGTGAAGTTGTTGGTGTAGATCGCGGTGATGATGATGGCCCCGGCGGCGTTCCGGCGCCATCAGAAGCAAGGGGGAGAGAGCCCTGCTTCTTCTTCTTCTTCCTTGACCTTCTCCCTAGATGGGAGAAGGGTTTCCCCTCTGGTCCATGGCCTCCATGGCTTGGGAGGGGTGAGAGCCACTTCGAGATTGGATCTGTCTCTCTGTCTCTCTCTGTTTCTACATTTCAGATTCTGGCCTTTCACCATTTCTTATATTCCCGGAGATCTGTAACTCCGATTGGGCTAAAATTTTAACATGGTCTCTATATGGATATTATATTTCTTGTGGCAAAAGAAGGGCACCAACCGCCTTACGGGGTGTCCAGGAGGGTCAGGGGCGCACCACCCCCCTGGGTCGCGCCCCCCTGCCTTGTGGGCCCCTCGAGCATCGTCTCGTGTTGATTCCACTTCCCAAAATTCATAAATATTCCTAAAAAATCTCCGTCAATTTTTATCCCGTTTGGACTCTGATTGATATGGGTTTTATGCGAAACAAAAAACATGCAACAAACAGGAACTGGCACTGGGCACTGGATCAATATGTTAGTCCCAAAAATAGTATAAAATGTTGCCAAAAGTATATGAAAGTTGTAGAATATTGGCATGGAACAATCAAAAATTATAGATATGACAGAGACGTATCAGCATCCCCAAGCTTAATTCCTGCTCATCCTCGAGTAGGTAAATGATAAAAAAGATAATTTTTGATGTGAATGCTACCTAGCATAATCTTGATCATATATCTAATCATGGCATGAATATTAAGACATGAGTGATTCAAAGCAATAGTCTATCATTTGATATTAAGACAATAATACTTCAAGCATGCCAACCAAGCAATTATGTCTTATCGAAATAACATAGCCAAAGAAAGCGTATCCCTACAAAATCATATAGTTTGGACATGCTTCATTTTCGTCACACAAAATGCTCCCATCATGCACAACCCCGATGACAAGCCGAGCAATTGGTTCATACTTTTTAACGCGCTTTAGCTTTTTCAACCCTCACGCAATACATGAGCGCAAGCCATGGATATAGCACTATAGGTGGAATAGAATATGATGGTGGAGGTTTATGTGGAGAAGACAAAAAGGGAGAAAGTTTCACATCAATGCGGCTAATCAACGGGCTATGGAGATGCCCATCAATTGATGTCAATGCGAGGAGTAGGGATTGCCATGCAATGGATGCACTAGAGCTATAAGTGCATGAAAGCTCAAACTGAAACTAAGTGGGTGTGCATTCAACTTGCTTGCTCATGAAGACCTCGGGCATTTGAGGAAGCCCATCATCAGAATATACAAGCCAAGTTCTATAATGAAAATTCCCACCAGTATATGAAAGTGATAACTCAAGAGACTCTCTATATGAAGAACATGGTGCTACTCTGAAGCACATGTGTGGTCAAAGGATAGTAACATAGCCCCTTCTCTCTTTTTCTCTCATTTTTTTCTTTTTTTTGGTGGGCTTCTTTGGCCTCTTTTTTTATTTGGGCTTCTTTGGCCTCTTTTATTTTTCATGAAGTCCGGAGTCTCATCCCGACTTATGGGGGGGTCATAGTCTCCATCATCCTTTCCTCACTGGGGCAATGCTTTAATAATGATGATCGTCACACCTTTATTTACTTACAACTCAATATTACAACTCGATACTAGAACAAAAATATGACTCTATATGAATGCCTCCGGCGGTGTACCGGGATGTGCAATGATCTAGCATAGCAAAGACATCAAAAAACAGACAAGCCATGAAAACATCATGATAGCTTCTTACGATCATGCAAAGCAATATGACAATGAATGCTCAAGTCATGTATATGATGATGATGGAAGTTGCATGGCAATATATCTCGGAATGGATATGGAAATGCCATGATGGGTAGTTATGGTGGCTATTTTGAGGAAGATATAAGGGGGATTATGTGTGATAGATCATACCGTATCATGGGTTTTGGATGCATCGGCGAAGTTTGCACCAACTCTCGAGGTGATAAAGGGCAATGCACGGTACCGAAGAGGCTAGCATTGATGAAGGGTGAGAGTGCGTACAATCCATGGACGCACATTAGTCATAAATAACTCATATACTTATTGCAAAAATTTATTAGCCCTCGAAGCAAAGTACTACTATGCATGCCCCTAGTGGGATAGATTGGTAGGAAAAGACCATCGCTCGTCCCCGACCGCCACTCATAAGGAAGACAATCAAAGAAACACCCCATGCTTCAAATTTGTCACACAACGATTACCATATGTGCATGCTACGGGACTTGCAAACCTCAACACAAGTAATTCTCAATTTCAAATAACTCAACTAGCACGACTCTAATATCACCACCTTTATATCGCAAAACTATTGTAAGGAATCAAACATATCATATTCAGTGATCTACAAGTTTTATGTAGGATTTTATGACTAACCATGTGAATGACCAATTCCTGTCATCTCTCTAAATAGAAATAAGTGAAGCAAGAGAGTTTAATTCTTTCTACAAAAGATATTCCCACACTCTAACAAATATAAGTGAAGCAAAAGAGCATTCTACAAATGGTGGTTTTCTATGTGAAGAGAAACAGACAATCCAAACTTCAAATGATATAGGTGAAGCACATGAAGCATTCTATAAAGCCATACTCAAAAGATTTAAGTGAAGTGCAATGAGCATTCTATAAATCAACCAAGGACTATCTCATACCAGCATGGTGCATAAAATAAAAGTGAAAACTAAATGCAAAAGACACTCCAAGATTTGCACATATCACATGAACGAAACGAATCAGAAAACATACCGATACTTGTTGAAGCAAGAGGGGATGCCTTCCGAGGCATCCCCAAGCTTATACGCTTGAGTCTCCTTGGATATTTACTTGGGGTGCCTTGGGAAATCCCCAAGCTTGAGCTCTTGCCTCTCCTCCTTTTCCTCATACCAAGACCTCCTCGATCTTCGAACACTTCATCCACACAAAACTTCAACAGAAACTCGGTAAGATCCGTTAGTATAATAAAGTAAATCACTACTTTAAGTACTGTTGCAAACCAATTCATATTTTGTTTTTGCATTGTAGCTACTGTAATATAGCTTTTCCATGGCTTAATCCACTGATAGAAATTGATAGTTTCATCAAAACAAGCAAACTATGCATCAAAAACAGAATCTGTCTTAAACAGGACAGTATGTAGTAATCTGAAGGTTCACCATACTTATGGTACCCCAAAAATTCTGCAACAATTAGCAAAAATAAACACTTTGTATATAAATACATTGCAGAAAGTTCCAGAACTGTTTGACGTTCCAGTGAAAAATGTAAAATCGCGCACTACAGCCAAAGTTTATGTCCTGCACCGCACAAACCAACAAGCATTGTAAACATTCTAAAGGAAAACCTTAGCACATTGTTTTTATAATACAATGGAATTGTACAAGGGGATAATTATTTTTGTTGAAAAGTTTCTGTAATCAAGATTCACAAAGTTTCCGTGAACATGAACAAAGTTCAAGGCTAGCTCCCACTTTAACAATGCTCGTCTTTCTCACTTTCGCTTTTCTTTTTGAAAAAGTTTTGGGTTCCCCTCTTTATTTTTTTGTTTTTAAACTTTATAAAAGCACTCAACAGAAATAAATGACTCTTGAAAACTTCCGGGTTGTGTCCCTGGTAGCGCTTTCTTTAAAGCCATTAAGCTAGTTATATAGTGCTCAAGTAGTGGATCCACCCGGATCCCAAGGTATATCAAAGCCTATTTTAATTAACAATGATTTGTAATTTAGTAGTGAGCACAAAGTAACATATATCATGCAACAACGAATTCTAACTCTCTTCCTATGCATCAGCATGTCATAAAAGAACAATTTATGCACACCAAGTAAAGGCCAATGCATAGTATAAGCAGTTTCTTGCAATTCTATCATGTTGGAAACATAAAGAGGCGGAGATATAGTTCCTCTCTCATAATAATTACAAGTAGGAGCAGCAAGCACATGCATATTATATCTATCAAAATCATCATGTGTAGTAGTAAAAGGCAACCCATCGATATAATCCTTAATAAGTGCAAACTTCTCCGATATAGTGTAGTCGGGAGAAGTCAAAAAGATAATAGGACTATCATGCGTGGGTGCAATAGAAACAATTTCATGTTTAACATAAGGAACTATAGCAAGTTCATCTCCATAAGCAACATTCATATTGGCATCATTGCCACAAGCATAGCAAGCATCATCAAAAAGGGATATTTCAAGAGAATTAACGGGATCATAACAAGCATCATAGCAATCATCCTTCGGTAAGCACGAAGGGAAATTGAGCAATGTATGAGTTGAAGAGTTACTCTCATTAGAAGGTGGGCACGGGTAGCTAATCCGCTCTTCCTCCTTTTGTTCTTCGCTCTCCTCATCATCCTTTTCATCCAATGAGCTCATAGTTTCATCAATTTCTTCTTCCATAGACTCCTGCAAAATATTAGTCTCTTCTTGGATAGTGGAGGAGTCCTCAATATATGGTTCAATATAAGGATTAGAAGCATAATTATCATAGAAATATTTAAGTAAGGCCAAATTTTCAGATTTGTAAAGAGTAGCATCATACTTTTCAATCAAAGAAGCAATTTCATAAGCACCCTTAAAGGCAACAAATTCTTCAATTTGTTGAACATCATAGTAATTATAAACACCCTTAGCATACGAAGATACTATTCCATTATCACTAAACTCACATTGGTAGGGAAGGTGTTTCTTAGGGTTTCAGAACAACAAGTAACATCATATATCTCACATAAATTCCAAGCATAGCATTGCAAATGATGAATTTGATCCAATAAAAGTTTCCATTTTCAGATATGTGGTGTCGCACATAACAAGCATGCTCATCTAAAGATTTGCCCTCAACTAATCTAGTTGGGGTTTCAGCACAAGCACAAAGGGATCAAAGATGATCCAAGTAAAAAGCTTCAATAGTGTGATAGATTTTGAGTGGTTCATCAACCATTAGTGTAGTAGGTACAACTATTTTTTTGGTATTTTGCATTTCCTACCCATAACTAAAGATAGAAAACAACTAAGAACAGCAAATAAAAATTACTTAGTGATAAAGCAAACAAGCACACACGAGAATATTCACCCCACGCTATGACTCCCCGGCAACGGCGCCAGAAAAAGGTCTTGATAACCCACAAGTATAGGGGATCAATTGTAGCCTCTTTCAATAAGTAAGAGTGTCGAACCCAACGAGGAGCTAAAGGTAGAACAAATATTCTCTCAAGTTCTATCAACCACCGATACAACTCTACGCACGCTTGACATTCGCTTCACCTAGAACAAGTATGAAACTAGAGGTACTTTACAGGTGTGATAGGACAGGTCTGCAAGATAATAAAAAGCACATAAATAAAAAGTAGGGGCTGTTTAGATAAAGAAGCAAGTTTTAGTAGAGAGCTTTTTTGTCACGAGAAAGTTATTTGTCACTAGGCAATCGATAACTAAGCCGGTAATCACTATTGCAATTTTATTTGAGGGAGAGGCATAAGCTAACATACTTTCTCTTCTTGGATCATATGCACTTATGATTGGAACTCTAGCAAGCATCCGGAACTACTAAAGATCATTAAGGTAAAACCCAACCATAGCATTAAAGTATCAAGTCCTCTTTATTCCCATACGCCATGACCCACTTATCCGTGTTTGTGTTTCAGTCACTCACGCAACACAGACAATAAGCAAACCATGAACATATTGCAACACCCTACAGCGGGAATCCCTCATGCTTGCGCGACACGGAGAGCACCATAGGACAACACCAATAATAAAACATGCAACTCAAACCAATCACGATCATCAATTAACCCATAGGACAAAACCGATCTACTCAAACATCATAGGATAGCCACATCATTGGGAAATAACATATAGCATTGAGCACCATGTTTAAGTAGAGATTACAACGGGTAAAAGAGGGGTTACACCGCTGCATAGAGGGGGGAAGAGTTGGTGATGAGGGCGGTGAAGTTGTTGGTGTAGATCGCGGTGATGATGATGGCCCCGGTGGTGTCCTGGCGCCACCGGAAGCAAGGGGGAGAGAGCCCCCCTTCTTCTTACTTCTTCTTCCTTGACCTTCTCCCTAGATGGGAGAAGGGTTTACCCTCTGGCCCATGGCCTCCATGGCTTCAGAGGGGCGAGAGCCCCTCCGAGATTGGATCTGCCTCTCTGTCTCTCTCTATTTTTGCGTTTCAGATTTTGGCCTTTGGCCGTTTCTTATATTCTCGGAGATCCATAACTTCGATTGGGATGAAATTTTAACACGATCTCTATCCGGATATTAGCTTTCTTGCAGCGAAAGAAGGGCGCACACCGCCTTAAGGGGTGTCCCCGAGGGTCAGGGGCGTGCCCCCCTGCCTCATGGGCCCCTCAATCATCGTCTCGCATTGATTTGACTTCCCAAAATTCATAAATATTCCAAAAAAATCTCCGTCAGTTTTTATCCCGTTTGGACTCCGTTTGATATGGGTTTTCTGCGAAACAAAAAACATGCAACAAAAAGGAACTGGCACTGGGCACTGGATCAATATGTTAGTCCCAAAAATAGTATAAAAAGTTGCCAAAAGTATATGAAAGTTGTAGAATATTGGCATGGAACAATCAAAAATTATAGATACGACGGAGACGTATCAGTTGCTTTGGGAGTCGAGAAAGGATCCTGGAGCGTTGATACAACAACATAAATTTGACTTATGTTATACTACTCTACTCCCTCACGTTGCTGCAAGATGGTGGTTTCCACAAGATTCTAGTCTTCGATAGGACTAGCTTTTCCCCTTCTCTTTTGGCATTCTGCAGTTCAGTCCACATATACAGCCTGTTTCAATTGACACCGATGCATATGTAGTGTAGATCCTTGCTTGCGAGTACTTTCGATGAGTACTCACGGTTGCTTTGCTCCCTCCCCCCCCCCCTTTCCATTCTTCTCGGATGATGCAACCAGATGACGGAGTCCAGGAGCCAGATGCCACCTTCAACGACGACTACTACAAACTCGAGGGTGCCTACTACTACGTGGAGGCCGCCGCCGACCAGGAGTAGTTAGGAGGCTCCCAGGAAGGAGGCCTTGCCTTTTCCATCGATGTTACTTTTGTGCTAGCCTTCTTAAGGCAGACTTGTTTAACTTATTTATGTACTCAGATATTGTTGCTTCCGCTGACTCTTGTGTATTCGAGCTTATGTATTCGAGCCCTCAAGGCCCCTGGCTTGTAATATAAAGCTTGTATTATTTTAATTTGTGTCTACAGTTGTGTTGTGATATCTTCCCGTGAGTCCATGATCTTGATCGTACACATTTGTGTGTATGATTAGTGTACGATTGAATCAGGGGCGTTACAATTGTGATCGGAATTATATATATAATTTTTAGCCTCGTGAAGGAGGAAGTATGGCTCTAGCTTGGGGGAGGCTTAAGTCAATGTTATATTCATGCCCCAATCATGAGCTCTCAAGAGAAATTACCATTCCAATTTTTATGCTCTGCTTTCTCGTGGTGATCAATCCATGGTCGATACTTCTTGTACTAGTTCTTTTATGAAGAAGACTATTGAATTCAGGTGGGATATTTTTGAAAGAATTAAACGCAACTCTGAAGATTGGGAACTCGAAGAAGGTAATTAAGAGTCAAGTATTAAGCTTGAGTTTGATTGTGTTAAATCTTTTATGAATACCAATGCTTTTCACAAGTTTAGCACTAAATATGGACTTGACTCTGAGATAGTGGCCTCTTTTTGTGAATCATTTGCTACTCATGTTGATATCCCTAAATAGAAGTGGTTTAAATATCACCCCCTATTAAAGAAGAAACTAGAGAACCGGACATAGCTAAAGATGAAACTATTATTTACAATGTTGATCCAGTTGTGCCTACTGCTTATATTGAAAAACCACCTTTCCCTGTTAGGATAAAGGAACATGCTAAGGTTTCAACTGTGGTTCACGGAAGTAATATTAGAGCACCTGAACCTGCTAAACAAATTAAAGTAGAACCTAGTGTTGCTATGGTTAGAGATCTCCTGGTGAAAAATATTGATGGGCATTTTATTTACTGTTGTGATGAAGCTGCTAGAATTGCCAAACCCAATGAAAAAGATAAACATAGACCTGTTGTTGGCATGCCCGTTGTCTCAATTAAAATAGGAGACCAATGTTATCATGGTTTATGTGACTTAGGTGCTAGCGTGAGTGCTATTTCTTTTACCTTATACCAAGAAATTATGAATGATTTCAACAAACAAAAGAAATTATGAATGACATAGCACCTGCTGAAATAGAAGACATAGATGTTACTATTAAACTTGCTAATAGAGACACCATCACACCACATGGGATTGTTAGAGATGTTGAAGTATTGTGTGGGAAAATAAAATACCCTACTTATTTTCTAGTTCTTGGTTCCCCACAAGATGATTTTTGTCCCATTATCTTTGGTAGACCTTTCTTGAACACTGTCAATGCTACTATAGATTGCCATAAACAAACTGTCAGTGTTCGCTTTGGTGATGAATCTCATGAATTTAATTTTTCCAAGTTTAATAGACAACCTTGTAAGAAATAATTACCTATTAAGGATGAAATAATTTGTCTTGCTTCTATTGCCGTTCCTCCTACTGGTCCACTAGAACAATATTTGCTAGACCATGAAAATGATATGCATGAAAGAAATGAAATAGATAAAAATTTCTTTGAACAACGACCTCTGCTCAAACACAATTTGCCTATTGAAACTCTAGGAGGTCCTCCCCCACCTAAGGGTGATCCTATGTCTGAACTAAAACAATTTCCTAACACTTTGTAATATGCTTATCTTGATGAAAAAAATATATATCATGTTATTATTAGTGCTAACCTGTAACATCCCAATTTTCAATTTGGATGTTATACATAGATCATCATATACATAACATATTTATTCTTGCATTTGGTTGAGATCCTAGAAATCTTAAGCAACTCAAGGACCCAAGGAGAGAGTTGGAGGTTTCACAAAATTCATATTTAAATTTATTTCAAATTTGAAGAAAGGGTCAATTTGATTTTATTATTTTCTCTCCAATTATTTCCAAAATTAAAAATATATGAGAGAAGAAAATATGAATTCTTCAACCCAAGAGAAATATTGGAGAAAGAATTTTAAAATCAAATTATGATTTTATTGGTATTTTATTTTCTATTTTATTTGAATTCGAAAAATATTGCATTTTTGAAAATTGCATCTTAGTCCAGAAAAATGTTCATATTGTCCTAAATATTAGGTTTGGACGGTGAAAAATGTATCTAGAATTTTTAGAATTTTTTTATATTTTTTGTTAGGATTTTTCTTTCGGGTGAAATTTGTATTAAAAAAAATCTTTCCGCTCAACTGGGCCGAAGGACCAGCCGAGCAGGCCGAAGCCCAAGCCGCCGCCGCCTTCCTCGAATCCGGCCGGGACATGGAAGTCGCGCCGCCGTCGCCGCTCGGGACTCCGCCCCCGAGGCCGAGCTCCCCCTCCCTTTAAATAGCTGCACCCGGGGGCCCCCTGGACCCCGTCCGCCGCCGCCTCCCGCCGCACCCCACCACCAAGCGTGCCGCCGCTGAACCCCGTCGCCGCCGCCGTCGCCGCTTCGCGCCGCCGCACCGCGCCACCGCCCATAGCTGCGCCGCCATCCCGCGAGCCCCGCGCCACCCGCGGCCATCGCCATCTCGCAGGAACCCGCCGCCGACCCCATCGGTTTTTAGGTAAAAACCTAGATCGGTTTTTTAGGGTTTCGTCATTTTTTTTGTTTAGCCGGTTCGTTTATTAGATCGGTTTAGCTTTGGTTTTTCTTAGTAAACGAGCGTCCGTTCGTTCGTTCGTTATAATGAACGGTTTTCGCCGGTTAAGTTCTGTTAGCGAACGTTCGCGACGTAGGATTTTTCTTTTTAGTTTATTTTCGGCCAGGGACCTACCTGCGAATAGTTTTATCATGATTTAGCCCCTGATCTTTAAACTAGCGTAACTCTTTACTCGTTTATGAAAATTAGATGAAACCAACGCCTAAATCTTCGTATCCTTCTGTTAATTCCAGTTAACCAACTTGAACATGATTTTGGTACTGTAAAATTTAAGTTTAGTCCAGATTAGTAAACTATCTTGTTTCGTTCGTATTTTGAGTTTTGTTTCTCCGTTTGAGCTGAATCTTTTTGGGAACCGTAGCTAATCACTTGTACCTACTGTTAAGATCTAATCCACATGATAGTATTTCTGTTAGGTTTTGTTAGTTTAAGCCATTTGCTTGTTTCGTGTTCGATTTGGATATTTTCTCGGTTTTTCTCGTGTTTTGTTTGAGTGATTGCTTATGTGTGCTACTGTTTGTCTACGCTAGATTACCCGGAGTGCGAAGCTTGTTACTCTGAATCTCTAGAGTTTGCAGATCGTCAGCAAGGCAAGGTACACTTTGATCATATTCTTTTATACATAGTTTTTACTATGCATTAGTTCTGCCCCTGAAATATTTGCATGAGTAGGATTGGGAACATTGGTTTGGTTGTAGTGCTTGAGGTAGGAACCTAATACCTTTTGATCACCACAAGAATATACGTTATGCTTATTTATTGCTTAGCCATGCTCATAGACGGGGGTTGGATCGTGATTCACACATGGGAGTTTGAGAGTTATTTAATCATGGATAACATTAAGGTGGCAACTTTAACATACCTCTGGGTGGGTTGGTTGAGGCACCTGGGGAACCCAGTGTTGTCTATTTTGGGAAATCACGGAGTACCTGTGTGATTTTTCCTATGGAATGCCACCCAGGCTCTAAGGGATCATAAGATTATTCATGCTAGGAACTTCCGTGTGCAGCCACAAGCCATTATGGGCTCTGGCATAGTTGAGTAAGTTGTGTGAGCTATTGAAGAGGTGGACTAGCAGATGTAGGGGGATTGTAGGTGTACTGGTCCACCCGGAGTAGAGAGTAAATGCTTTAGAAAGACTGTGTCTCGGTCATCCCATTCTCAAACACCAGGCAGTGCGAGGACTTCAAGGGAGGCGATCGAGTCTTGTGGGGAAAAGTGTGCAACCTCTACAGAGTGTATAAACTAATCATGGTTAGCCGTGTCGCCGGTTATGGACATCTTGAGTATCTAGTACTTGAATCTATTGATGTGATCTCATCACATTACTTTAATTAATTTGATTTGGGTTAATGATGATATTCTTAATTGGGATTTGAGTTGGGGTTACCTTCTCAAATATTGGGCAACTTGGGAGTAGTTAAATAAATTTATTCCTTTGTTGTAGGGAAAAACTAGCTTTATGCAAAATCATAAACTTACAGCCTCCACCAGCAAAATATTGCATGTAGATATAGTTCTTGCATTTCATAGCTTTACAGTGTAACTCTGCCAGCATATTCAATGTGCTGACCTACACGGCTGCAACGTCTCATGTTGTAGACTACTCGGACGATGAATAAGGTGCGATAGGTTGTTTTTTTACATCAGCTATGCCGTTGGAGTTGATGGACTCATTTACCTTTGAAGCTTCCGCAGTTATCAAGTTTAGATGGTCTTCAGCCATGATATTTTTGTGTAATCATACTCTTTATGAGGACTCGATGTAATAAGTGTGTGATTGAAACTATATTATAATTCCTCAAGGACTGTGCGTGCCAGCAATTACCGATCTAGGGATGACACTGATGCACAGAGACCTGACTGTTTGAGGTCTGGTCGCTACAAGATGGTATCAGAGCACACGCTGACTATAGGACGCGACCACTAGAATGAGCCACAGGATTTCTCTTCTCTACTCATTTCTAATTCTCCTTTCTTTCTACTCTATAGATGGCGGATCCCAGGAACAAGTTCACTCAGCCGGATGACGACACCCCTTTCGGAAAACACCTGAAGGAAGTCACTAAGTATCTAAACATCGGACTACCAAGCTTCACGGGGACTTTCTCTACATCAGTACTGGAAGAGGAGCGCTGGAAGATCAAAGTCTGGGTACCTGGGAAGACATTTGCACCAACAATGAAGCCTATTGAGTTCTACCTGGATGCACCAAGCTGGAGTGTAGGAAAGAGCATGGCAGCACATATCACCTTTGGACGCATATGTGAGGTGTATCACAAGGAGCTGGAGAATACCGTTTATCAAATATGTGGCCGTCGAGATGACAAATGGGAGATGATTCATACTAGGAGGGATGGATCAATTGCAGCCTACATTCAAGAGATGGGAGATCATATTCGTCGACAGGAGAATCAACAAATTATCCACATGAAGAAGATCAAGAAACTGGTGAAGAGAAACAACGAGCTAGAAGAGGAACTCAAGTCTACACGTGATGGATATGAGGAAGAGATTGCCGTACTACTGGAGAAGCATGAAGACCTGAAGAGGAAGATGGGAATATCAGTGGAGAATATGAAGCGAGCAACAGAGATCCGTTCGGAGGACTACATCATCTTGGACGACACCGACACGGATAGTGATGCAAATGATGACAGCGATGACGACTACATTGACGAAGCTAGAGCAGATATCATGGAGTCTTTCTCTGATGAAAATTTCTAGATGACCACCATTGTAACTAGTAGTATTTCCCTCCAAGTAGTTAGCAATGGTCGAGTTTGTAATCATAGATTAGACCGATTGTGTGATCTTGTGTGATATTGATTGAAGTGAAATTGATTGTGTTTGTCTCATGAGCATTATGGGTAGTGAATTTCTCTTAGACCTCACTTCTGTTCTGTTTTCTCACCCCTTCTCTCCCATTAGATGCCTCCGAGACGTGACAATGGATTTGCCTTCCCATCGGAGCTCACTCAGTTGATCCAGCATCAGAATGCCTTGATGTAGATACTAGTTCAGAACCAGAACCAAGGCAAAAACAACAACAACAAAAACAATAACAACCCACCACCACCACCCTGTCAATCACCTAGCCCACTTTCTAAGGTTAAATCCGCTGGCGTTCTCTAGTAGCACTGAGCCGATTGTTGCAGATGATTGGCTCCGCAAGATTGGAAGAGAGCCGACCACTGTAGGATGCACAGATGCGGCGAGAGTGCGTCTTGCCGCACATCAGCTTAATGGACCCGCAACATCTTGGTGGGAGAATTTCACAGCCACTTACCCCATTGACACTGTTACATGGGATCAGTTTCAGCAGGCTTTCTGCACTGCCCATGTTTCAGCAGGAGCTATGAGCATGAAGAAGCGCGAGTTTCGCAACTTGCGCCAAGGAGGGCATACAGTGGGCCAGTATGTGGATGTGTTTAGCAAGTTAGCACGCTATGCCCCTGATGACGTAGCCATAGATGCCGCTAAGAAGGAGAAGTTTCTAGAGGGACTGAATGATGAGCTGAGCATGTAGTTGATGGTGGCAACATTCAACAACTACCAGGAGTTGGTAGACAGGTCTCTCATGATTGAAGGCAAGTAGCAATAGATTGATAATCGCAAGAGGAAGTATGGACAAGGGAGGTACACCTCTGGAGCATAGCAGAAGCCCCGCTATTCCCCGTACTCAGGAGGACATACCCACAACCATGGAGGCCATAACCATGGAGGACATACGCACAATGGAGCAAGTTCGCACAACCATAGTGGACCCAAGAATGGCAATGGGAATGGAGGAAGCAGCAGCCAGAACCGTTCGAACCCTTCAACACCAGCCAAGAGGGATCTGAGCTACATTACCTGTTTCAAGTGCCGGAAGACCGGACATTATGCTACTGAATGTCCTGAAGCTAAGAATGGAAATGGCAATGGAGGTTCTGCTAAGAAGCCCAACCCCTTCACAAAGGTTAGGTGAACCACATCAATGTGGAGGAGATTGAGGATCAACCCGACGCAGTTGTCGGTAAGTTTTTGATTAATGCATTTTCCGCATTTGTTCTTTTCGATACTGGTGCATCGCATTCATACATATCAAGGGGATTTGTGGATAAGTATAACCTGCCAACCGTAGCCCTTAAGTCACCTATGTTAGTAAGTTCTCCAGGAGCGGACTACATGGCTAGTAGGGGATGCTATCAGTTGCCACTAAACATAGGTAGACATGTTTTCCCTACCGACCTGATTGTTCTGGAGTCACAAGGATTGGATGTGATACTAGGAATGGATTGTCTATCCAAGTTTGAAGGAAATATCGGTTGCGCCAGTAAATCAATTCTTCTCACCACCCAGAAGGAAAGAGGATCAAGTATGTATCCCGGAATGCGCCGAAGAGGACTCAAGTGAATTCCTTATCAGGAGTTGTACAGGAGGAAGTACCAGTGGTGAAGGATTACCCCGACGTATTTCCGGAGGAGTTACTAGGCATGCCACCGGATCGAGACATTGATTTTTTGATATAGCTATTGCCAGGCACCGGACCAATATCAAAGAGACCGTATCGGATGCCCGCAAATGATCTGGAGGAAATTAAGACGCAGATAAAGGAGTTACTGCATAAATGTTAAATTTGACCGAGTTCATCACCTTGGGGAGCCCCAGAGCTTCTAGTGGAGAAGATGGATGGATCTTTAAGGATGTTTGTTGATTATTGTGCTCTGAATGAGGTGATGATCAAGAACAAATACCCTTTGCCGATGATCAATGATTTGTTTGACCAATTGCAAGGAGGTAAAGTTTTCTCTAAGATCGATCTTTGATCAGGTTATCACTAGTTGAAGATCCGAGAGCAGGATATACCTAAGACAGCTTTTACCATAAGGTACGAGCTATATGAGTATATTGTTATGTCATTTGGTCTGACTAACGCGCCTGCCTATTTCATGAACATGATGAACAAAGTGTTTATTGAGTTTTTGGTTAAGTTCATCGTGGTGTTCATTGATGATATATTGGTCTACTCGAAGAATGAAGAAGATCATAAGGAGCATTTGTGTTTGGTTCTTGAGAAGCTCGGAGAACATCAGTTGTATGCCAAGTTCAGCAAATGTGAGTTTTGGTTAAAGGAAGTTGGATTTCTCGGACATGTTATATCCAGAGAAGGAATAGCAGTAGACCCTATGAAGGTTACTTCTGTTACTAAATGGGTGGCACCCACATTAGTTGGAGAGATCGGGAGTTTACTTAGACTCGCAGGTTATTATCGGAGGTTCATTGAGAATTTTTCCAGGATTGCAAAGCCCATGGCGGAGTTGTTGAAGAAGGACACCAAGTTTAAATGGACTAAGGAGTGTGAAGCTAGTTTTCAGGAGTTGAAGAAACGTTTGGTTACAGCACCAGTGTTGATTCTCCCAGACCAACGTAAGGATTACCAAGTTTATTGCGAAGCTTCACGACGAGGACTTGGAGCTATACTTATGCAGGAAGGAAGAGTTGTTTCATATGCCTCACGACAACTTAAATCTCATGAGCTGAATTATGCTACGCATGATTTGGAGTTAGCAGCGGTAGTGCATGCGCTGAAGACATGGAGACATTTTCTTATCGGAAACCATTGTGATGTATACACGGATCATAAGAGTTTGAAATACATCTTCACGCAGAAGGAGTTGAACCTCAGGCAAAGGAGATGGTTGGAGCTCATCAAGGATTATGATATGAAATTGCACTATCATCCCAGAAAGGCCAATGTCGTAGCAGATGCGTTGAGCCGCAAGAGTTATGTTAACACGCTCATAACCGGAGGATTACCTAAGGAGTTAGCAGATGATCTTCGAGAGCTTTGCTTTGAGATAGTTCCGAGAGGTTATGTTGCAGCATTGGAAATTCAGTCAACTCTTTTGGGTAAGATCAGGGAAGCCCAAACGACTGATAGGAGATTGTTGAGATAAAGGAAAGGATGAGTAAAGGAAAGTCTAAATGATTTCGTGAGGATGAGCACGACACTTTATGGTTTGAGGATCACATATATGTGCCTAACGACCCCGAGATCAGGAAGTTGATTCTGCAGGAGGCCCATGATTCACCATACTCGATTCACCCAGGAAATACTAAGATGTATCTGGATTTGAAGGAAAGTTTCTGGTGGACAGGAATGAAGAAGGATATTGCCGAGTATGTAGCAGAATGTGATGTATGTCAGAGAGTCAAGGCAGAGCATCAGAAGCCAGCCGGATTGCTACAACCATTGCTGATACCCAAATGAAAGTGGGATAAGCTTGGCATGGATTTTATCACTGGATTACACAGGACTTGTTTAGGCTATGACTCTATCTGGGTTGTAGTCGATCATTTGACGAAAGTAGCTCATTTCATCCCCGTGAAGACAACATATACGAGTGCTAAGTTGGCAAAGATATACATGACCAGGATCGTATGTTTGCATGGAGCTCCGAGGACCATTTGTAACGCCCCGAATTTGATGCGCCAGGTGTCTTCCAGTTATTCGCCGTTGTTGCCATGTCATTTTCTTGCGTGTTGCATTTTTCCATGTCATCATCTGCATTTCATCTGCATGTTTTTCAAAATTTGCATCCGTTCGGGTTCCCCCGGTTCTCTCTGTTGTCCGTTCTGAGCCCAGACACACTCGCACGCGCCTGCGGCACCTCCGAAATATTATTTTATAAGTGGCATAAAAATGTTCTCGGAATGGGTTTAAACTTGGTGTGCGGTCTTATCATAGTGTACGTAGACCACCTCTCAAGTTTCATCGCATTCGGAGTTTGTTTGATAGTCCAACCATTAAACTTGTAACCGCAATGTAGTCGGTATATTCGTCGGGTGTTTTTGGTCTCCGAAAACCCGTGTCGGGCTGCACTCTTTCCCTCTCATCTCAGCCCAACTCCTCTTCATAGCCCACTATCCCACCTACCTAACCCCCCCCCGCTCCGGACCGTCCGATCAAGATCGAACGGCTCCGAAATGGTCTCAAACCCCTAACCCTAGCCCCCTTACTATATATAGAGGTCTCCCCTGCCAATTTTGGCCTTCCCCTTCCTCCCACCTTGTTTTCCACGCAGCCCAATCATCAGCGCCGCTGCTGTAACACCCACGATGCGGCTATATCTCCCACATGTCGAAGCATGACTTAGAGGCATAACCGCATGGTGGTTTTGTCGCAAGAAGGGTCATCTTCACACAATCCCATGTAATGAATAAGAATGGGATAAAGAGTTGGCTTACAATCGCCACTTCACACAATGAACATATAATTCATACATCATTCAGAGTGTACATATATAGTCCGACTACGGACGAAGCCAAAAGAAAAGAAGATAACCAAACTGCTAGATCCCCGATCGTCCCAACTGGGCTCCACTATTGATCACCATGAAACAAAACATAGCAACGACCAAGATCTGCGTTGAGCTCCCATCTGAGCTCAGTTGCATCATCTGCACTGGTATCATTGGCACCTGCAACTGTTGTGATAGTATCTGGTGAGTCACAAGGACTCAGCAATCTCAAAACCCGCGAGATCAAGAATATTTAAGCTTATGGGTAAAAAGGGTAATGAGGTGGAGTTGAAGCAAGCACTAAGAAAATATGGTGGCTAACATACGCAAATAAGAGCGAGAAGAGAAGCAAAGGAACGGTCGTGAAGCTAGCAATGATCAAGAGGTGATCCTGAACTCCTACTTACGTCAAACATAACCGAAAACCGTGTTCACTTTCCGGACTCCGCCGAAAAGATACCATCACGGCTACACACGCGGTTGATGCGTTTTAATTAAGTCAAGTGTCAAGTTCTCTACAACCGGATATTAACAAATTCCCATCTGCCACATAACCGCGGGCACGGCTCTCGAAAGCTTATACCCTGCAGGGGTGTCCCAACTTAGCCCATCACAAGCTCTCACAGTCAACAAAGGATATTCCTTCTTCCAGGAAGACCCGATCAAACTCGGAATCCCGGTTTACAAGACATTTCGACAATGGTAAAACAAGACCAGCAAGACCACCCGATGTGCCGACAAATCCCGATAGGAGCTGCACATATCTCGTTCTCAGGGCAACACCGGATGAGACTAGCTACGAGTAAAACCAGTCCTCAAGTTTCCCCAAGGTGGCCCCGCAGGCAGCTTAGTTCGGACCAACACTCGAAGGAGCACTGGACCGGGGGGGGGGGTTAAAATAAAGATGACCCTTGAGTCTGCAGAACCCAAGGGAAAAATGCTTAGGTGGCAAATGTTAAAACTAAGGTTGGGCCTTGCTGGAGGAGTTTTATTCAAAGTGAAATGTCAAGGGGGTCCCATAAATCACCCAACCGTGTAAGGAACGCAAAATCAAGGAACATAACACCGGTATGACGGAAACTAGGGCGACAAGAGTGGAACAAAACACCAGGCATAAGGCCGAGTCTCCCACCCTTTACCAAGTATATAGATGCATTAATTAAATAAAAGATATTGTGATATCCCAACATAATCCTGTCCGTCATGGAGCAATCTTCAACTTCACCTGCAACTAACAATGCTATAAGAGGGGCTGATCAAAGCGATAACATAGCCAAGCAACGGTTTGCTAGGAAGGGTGAAAAAGGTTAGAGGCTGACATGGCAATTTGGGAGGCTTGAAGAGCAAGTGATAGGTAGCACAGCGTAGTGATAGAACGGAGCAACTAGCAAGCAAAGATAGAAGTGATATCGAGGGTAATAGTCATCTTGCCTGAGATCCCGCAAGGAAGAAGAACGAGTCCATGAAGAAGACAAACGGACGTAGTCGAACAAATCCTCACAACTCCGGAACGAAACCGAAGCTAACGAGAGAAGCAAACCGGAAAGAAGCAAACAACATAGTAAACACACAAGCATAATCATGGCATGATGCACAATCAAGTATGATGCATGTCCGGTTTAATGAGGCATGGCATGGCAATATGCACAAACAACACTACAAGTTAAGTGGAGCTCAATATGCTACGAGTTGCCTATTAACGAAACACCACATTCATGTATTTAGTTCACTCTCGTTTATGCTACTCATCAATATTAAATGTTGTTAAGCATGGAAGGGGTGAAGCATAATAAAACTATCTATTTAGGCAAGTTTAAATGAGGCCGGAACAACAAACAACAATTCCGGAAAATCCCCGTGTGCATATTTTAGATTTGGCACTGTTCTGACTAAAACACCATTTTAATGTTGTTAAACAGGGAAATAAAGTGCAGCATGTTAAACTATGCATTTTCCACCCCATTTACTATAAAGTTTGTTTAATTTGGATCTACGGTTATTTAGTTATGAAATAAATCATTTTAGCATGGCATTTATGCAAAATAATAGCAAACATCAAGTTAAACATTTAACACAAGGATGAAAGTGGCATAATGTGAAACTAGATGTAATTCTAAGCACTTTGCATATATAGTTTGTTTAATTCCGATGCATGGTTGAAAAGTTATTAGATGCATGACTTTAGGGACTAAACTGTAAAACAGTTGTCCTAGACAAATGGAAAAACCGTTGAGCAGAGAAAAAAACAATACTGGGCCGGAATGAGAAGGTCAATGCAGACCACCGGCGGATGAGGCCCAAGAGCGTGTGAGTCAGCATTGACAAAAGATCCAGAGGAAAAACCTGATGCGCCTGGGACTCGATCCTAGGACCTCTTGGACAGAGCAAGGATTTCTGACCAGACGGACTACTACTAAGCTCGTGGAGAAACCTAGTGGCAATTATAAATGAACTATACATGCCAGAACGGATCTAGGAAAAGAAAGAAGGTTCGGTTATGACGGAAGTTGCTCACAGCGAGGAAACAACGAGGCCGGTGGCCATGGCGAGGCAGGGGCGCAGCTCGAGGTTGGGACTTGAGCGGCTGGTGCTGCTGGCGCGGTGGGGAGGTGGAGGAGGCCGGTGAGGAGGCGTGGAAGAAGGTGGCGGCTCATCTGCTGGGTTTGCCGGTGAGAGGGTGTAGCGGTTGCTGCTGTTGCCTGAAGAAAGAAAAGAGAGAGAGATTCAGAGAGGGAACAGGGGAAGGAAGCAAAGAGAGACGATAGGATAGGGGTCTCCTACTTCCGTCGTGGAGGAACTCCGGCAAGGTTCGACGAGGAGGTCCGAGCGCGGAGCTTGATGAGGACCGAGAGCCATGGCGCTCTTATTTGAACAAAGAAAGAGAGACAGGGAGGTGAGACGAGGAAAGCAGAGGAACAACATGAGGAGGAGAAGGGCAGTGGTGATTATCTCATGGTCGCCGGCGGCAGCGCCGGTTGCCAGACAACGAGGCGAGGTGGAGGAGCACGGGGAGGCTCCCTGGATTGCGGTCGATGGCGGGAGGCGGCATGGATGCAGATCAGTAGCTGTTGGTCTCGAAGAAGCAGGGCGACGGCCATGGTGGATGGATCGGGAGGAGGGTGTGGCTGGCTACCTGCGAGTGGAATTTGGGCGGCAACGAGTGGTTGGTCCGGTTGGAAATTCAAGGGAGGATTTGGATCGGGGAAGAACCCGAGGTGGGAGGAGACTAGAGGAGTGGCGGCGGCGGGTAAGAGGATCCCTGGAAATTAGGGATTTGGTCTCGGGTTAGACTAATATATATATATATCGAGTGGGTTAGGTTAGGGGATATCTCGTCCCTCCAATCATAATCGGACTGTCGAGAATAAATAGGGTAGGAAGTCTAAATAAGAAAACGGAGATATTTTATAGATGTTAGGAGATGATCTGAATGCAACGGTGATGACTGAGCAGTTCAGGTTCGGGGCAATTTTCGGATGCACGCAAGAGGGGGTCGGTGGTTGTGCAGAGAGGTTGCGTAGGCAGACAAATAAGAGGGGAACGAAACTCGGTTGGTCTGGAACGACCAACGAAGGCAAAGCGGTCCGAGGAGGTCAACGAGGACAAGGGGCCTGACAAAATGACAATGGAGGCAAAGAGAGAAAGGGCAACTGCGTACGGTTACGAGTTTTCTTAAAACATGTAGATGCAATGTGCATGATGCAATGATGAATGCAACAAGCAAAACAAACACACGACGAAACTCAGAATAGCTGGAAGTCTTCTGGAACGTCGGTCTTGGGGCATTACAACACTCCACCACTACAAGAGGATCTCGTCCCGAGATCTAGGATGGCACCAGAGAGAAACGGAAGAGGAAGAGAAGAGGTAAAACTAAGTTGCTTCTTCGACAAAAGAGTGAAACCAATGAACCTCGAGAGGTTGAAAACTTGAAAGAATAACACAATAGAGTTGAAAAAAATTGAGAGCACTGCGGTAGAGAATAGAAAGAAGGAACACCATGTGAACCTTGGAGGCTGTAAAGCTATGAATGACGAGTACAATGGACAAGAAGGAATTGAAATCACTCTGGTTGAAACGAGATAAACAAGGAACAAGGAAGATCAAAATCGGACAGCACTCCGGTTGAAAATAGATGCAAGACTTGATAAGATGAAAAAGAACTTAAAAAAACACGACACTCGGTTAAATGGATAAGCATGGAAAGAACACGATCCTGACAAAACAAGATGATGAGTGAAGAGAGCAACATCACAATGCCTCCGGAAGAAAGAATAGAAGATAGATCACTGGAATAACAGAATGGTGAAGAAAATAATAACTTCTACCACAATTGAATTTGGAAAGCATCCTTGCAAGAAGGTTAGAGCGGAGTTGTTGGGAAAAAACAACAACAAAATGAATAAGCTTGTAGTGGGCTTATGGAAAACATCTCAAAACTATGAGGTGACAACCGGCCACTAACTGAAACAATTTCTTGCTTGAGATCAACGAAGAGATGAAAAACTTCTTCACCGAGATGAGAAGGAGAAAATTGGATCATTGATAAGCACCACAAATAGCTACATTCCTTAGGGAAGGCTGTAGGTGAAATCTATACCAAGATAACTCCAATGAAGAGATTGATGGATTGAGAAGAACTCATGCTCGAAGGAGTTGATGGGTTTAACTACCTCATTCTTGACAACTATTGAATCACGAAACATGAATGAAAATTGTCAAGAATGATATAACACCACCTCAAAAGATAAGGTAGAAAGAATTGCACTTTGAAATTCAAGAAGAAGAATACTTGATCTCCTCAAAACAAAGCATGTGTTGAGCACCATGTTTAATTTTGAGTATAGCTTGGCGGATCATAACTTCGAGGGAAATCTTGAAGAACAATTGAAGAATGAAAAGAATCCTTGACGAACCACCATGTAGAGCCTCCATGAAGAACTCCGGTAAAAAAAGGATGATAAAAAGAAAGGGAAGTTGAAAACACAAGGTGAAGCCTTGCAATGATTTAGATGGAGCTTCGCGACGAGATAAAGCGGAAAACTTGGAACTCCGGAAAAGAAAAGAAGAAACACATATAACTGAGAAATTGATATCACTACGAACTCTGGAAGAAGGAATTAATCACTTGGATGAAACAAGAACAAGAATTATGTTATGCGTATCCTTCACCAATTTAAATTGATAACAAGCAACGGATTTGGCATGCCACTTATTCTTCTTGAAAAGATTGACGAGATAAATAGCGCAACTTGGGAAGGTCTTCCACGAACCACTGGTGGGATTTGGAAACAATGAATGAATTGATACGATAATGAAGGAAGTGAAATCTTGAACGAACCACCGTAAGAATTGAAAATGAACGTAGCAAAGGCACAATTCACCGAGAATAATTGGAAAATGAATGAAGATACTTGAGGGGATTTAGATACATGAGAACGAAGAGATCATAAACTGATTAGAGGATATTTGAACGATGCACCGGAAGTATTCAAGAATGAGAGCTGAAAGCTGAGAATGAGTAATTCTGAGATGATTGGCTCCGGAGAATGAAACTGAAAAGACTCCTGAATTGCTCCGGATGGGTGAAAAGAATTCTCACAGTCGAAAGCAATTATGAGAGGATGGCATCACGCTAGAACCATGAATCTTCAAGAGAACGGACAAGATTTAAGAGAACCTCTTCTTCGGTCTTCACATGCTGAGAATGATGACGAGAACCACCATGAATTGTTGAGGCACTCCGGAATGACAATTTGAAAGGTTGAACCAACAATGAAAGAATTGGAAAGCAATCTTGAAGAAGACATCTGACTGATGGAAATTCATTCTTACGTCAAACTTGGAAATGAATTTGAGAATCGCTCCTGATACTTAGAAGAGTCAGGTAAGAGGGCCCACTCAAAAGAAAACACCGTTGAATGATTTTGAAGAGAGATTGCACCGGTTGAATTAAATGACTAGAATGAGATAATAATCTCCAAATAGCTTGAACGGATCTTGAATGAAAAGATGAGCCTTCTGAGATATATTCAACACTCGAGAACGAAGGAATATCGAGAAGTGAATGATTAAGAGGTGCACCGGCATGAGAAAACATTTGAAACGAGGAAAGGATATGATCGACAAAGCTCGAATTGAATCCACCAGAGAAGAAAAGAGAACAAAGAATGATAAACTTGAAGCTTCCTTAGTATCTTCCTGAGAATCACTGGATAAGAACATTGACGGAAAAGAATGGAGAGACTTGCCATCAATAAAAGGATACATGATTAAGAAATCTAAGTCCTTGAAGAAAAAGGGTGGGAAAACAAGGACAACTTGGGACTGATGAAACAAACGCCGTTGAGAAAACTTAGAATTGATCTCGCAAATGTTGAAATGATCGGATTCATTTGAAGAGAAGCACACCGGTCGGAAAGAATTGACATGACAATCTCGATGATCAAGAAGGATTAGTATTCACATAGCAATATGAGAACAACGTTTAGGAAAGGTATGGATCAACACTTGACATCGAAGCAACTCGAATACCACATATAACACAAAACAAAGGATTTGGCTTGCAGAATAAGCCGAAACAAACATATCATAGAGATTTCGTCCGAAGTTTTTGTGGTGGGGCCCACACGGGCTCGATTGTACAACACCATCATGTACAAGGCAGTGCACATGACATATGAAGTGTCCCCGAACCAGCATAGCCAAGGGTTCTTTAAGACACAACGAGACCACTGTAAAAACGACCGTGGATAGGCGGACCACTAGACGTCGAACCCCAATCTCATATCATGCATCTGTCGGAAAAAAAACTAGAGCTACTTGAATTCCCACCTATAAAACTCCCGAAACTTTCTGGTTATGCAATCTGGTGTTGGGGATACAGGGGAAGCAATATATATCTCACCCGAAACTAACAATACCTACATCCAAGCTGTATCCATCTGTCAACACATAACCAAGAAAACTCCGGAAATCGTGAACCTCAACCTTCGAGAAGCATCCGTTATACGAGCTATGGCAATACTCCTGAACTCCCGCCCCAGTACTGGGTGGCGTCGAGGTTATCTCACCAACAACTGCATAAAAGAGATTTTCGATGTCGGCAAAACTCAGGTATTCCAGAACTGCAACGATAAAATTATGACGACAACACCTCGAAGCTAAACTCCCCGGGACACTGCCACAACCCCTAAATGTCAGGACGCACCAAGAACAATGTTCTCATCATAAGAATATCGGAACGATCCCAAGTGACCCGCGTGATCCTAAAATTTTTTTTAGTGAAATTTGAGGCGAGGAAAGACAAAACATCTACATCAGGAGGCCTCACCAGAGCGACGAAGGGCTGAGGAGTAAAAATAATCCTACTCTCCGATATATATAATCCTAAGACTCAAAACATTTTTGTTCTAGACTCAACAACGCCAGCGATTCGATCAAGCAGGGGGCTCCTAAGTCGGGGATGGCTCTGATACCAACTTGTAACACCCATGATGCGGCTATATCTCCCACGTGTCGAAGCACAACTTAGAGGCATAACCGCATGGTGGTTTTGTCGCAAGAAGGGTCATCTTCACACAATCCCATGTAATGAATAAGAATGGGATAAAGAGTTAGCTTACAATCGCCACTTCACACAATGAACATATAATTCATACATCATTCAGAGTGCACACATATAGTCCGACTACGGATGAAGCCAAAAGAAAAGAAGATAACCCAACTGCTAGATCCCCGATCGTCCCAACTGGGCTCCACTACTGATCACCATGAAACAAAACATAGCAACGACCAAGATCTGTGTTGAGCTCCCATCTGAGCTCGGTTGCATCATCTGCACTAGTATCATTGGCACCTGCAACTGTTGTGATAGTATCTGGTGAGTCACAAGGACTCAGCAATCTCAAAACCCGCGAGATCAAGAATATTTAAGCTTATGGGTAAAAAGGGTAATGAGGTGGAGTTGAAGCAAGCACTAAGCAAATATGGTGGCTAACATACGCAAATAAGAGCGAGAAGAGAAGCAAAGGAACGGTCGTGAAGCTAGCAATGATCAAGAGGTGATCCTGAACTCCTACTTACGTCAAACATAACCGAAAACCGTGTTCACTTTCCGGACTCCGCCGAAAAGATACCATCATGGCTACACACGTGGTTGATGCGTTTTAATTAAGTCAAGTGTCAAGTTCTCTACAGCCGGATATTAACAAATTCCCATCTGCCAAATAACCGCGAGCACGGCTCTCGAAAGCTTATACCCTGCAGGGGTGTCCCAACTTAGCCCATCACAAGCTCTCACGGTCAACGAAGGATATTCCTTCTTCCAAGAAGACCCGATCAAACTCAGAATCCCGGTTTACAAGACATTTCGACAATGGTAAAACAAGACCAGCAAGACCGCCCGATGTGCCGACAAATCCCAATAGGAGCTGCACATATCTCGTTCTCAGGGCAACATTGGATGAGACTAGCTACGAGTAAAACCAGTCCTCAAGTTTCCCAAGGTGGCCCCGCAGGCAGCTTAGTCCGGACCAACACTCGAAGGAGCACTGGACCGGGGGGGTTAAAATAAAGATGACCCTTGAGTCTGCAGAACCCAAGGGAAAAAGGCTTAGGTGGCAAATGTTAAAACCAAGGTTGGGCCTTGCTGGAGGAGTTTTATTCAAAGCGAACTATCAAGGGGGTCCCATAAATCACCCAACCGTGTAAGGAACACAAAATCAAGGAACATAACACCGGTATGACGGAAACTAGGGCGGCAAGAGTGGAACAAAACACCAGGCATAAGGCCGAGTCTTCCACCCTTTACCAAGTACATAGATGCATTAATTAAATAAGAGATATTGTGATATCCCAACATAATCTTGTACGTCATGGAGCAATCTTCAACTTCACCTGCAACTAACAACGCTATAAGAGGGGCTGAGCAAAGCGGTAACATAGCCAAGCAACGGTTTGCTAGGAAGGGTGAAAAAGGTTAGAGGCTGACATGGCAATTTGGGAGGCTTGAAGAGCAAGTGATAGGTAGCACAGCATAGCGATAGAACGTAGCAACTAGCAAGCAAAGATAGAAGTGATATCGAGGGTAATAGTCATCTTGCCTGAGATCCCGCGAGGAAGAAGAACGAGTCCATGAAGAAGACAAACGGACGTAGTCGAACGAATCCTCACAACTCCGGAACGAAACCGAAGCTAACGAGAGAAGCAAACCAGAAAGAAGCAAACAACATAGTAAACACACAAGCATAATTATGGCATGATGCACAATCAAGTATGATGCATGTCAGGTTTAATGAGGCATGGCATGGCAATATGCATAAACAACACTACAAGTTAAGTGGAGCTCAATATGTTACGAGTTGCCTATTGACGAAGCACCACATTCATGTATTTAGTTCACTCTCGTTTATGCTACTCATCAATATTAAATGGTGTTAAGCATGGAAGGGGTGAAGCATAATAAAACTATCTACTTAGGCAAGTTTAAATGAGGCCGGAACAACAAACAATAATTCCGGAAAATCCCCATGTGCATATTTTAGATTTGGTACTGTTCTGACTAAAACACCATTTTAATGTTGTTAAAGGGAAATAAAGTGCAGCATGTTAAACTATGCATTTTTCCACCCCATTTACATATAAAGTTTGTTTAATTTGGATCTACGGTTATTTAGTTATGAAATAAATCATTTTAGCATGGCATTTATGCAAAATAATAGCAAACAACAAGTTAAACATTTTTAACAAGGATGAAAGTGGCATAATGTGAAACTAGATGTAATTCTAAGCACTTTGCATATATAGTTTGTTTAATTTCGATGCACGGGTGAAAAGTTATTAGATGCATGACTTTAGGGACTAAACTGTAAAACAGTTGTCCTGGACAAATGGAAAAACCGTTGAGCAGAGAAAAAAAACAATACTGGGCCGGAATGAGAAGGTCAGTGCAAACCACTGGCGGATGAGGCCCAAGCGAGTGTGAGTCAGCGTTGACAAAAGATCCAGAGGAAAAATCTGAGGCGCCTGGGACTCAATCCCAAGACCTCTTGGACAGAGCAAAGATTTTTGACCAGACGGACTACTACTAAGCTCGTGGAGAAACCTAGTGGCAATTGTAAATGAACTATACATGCCAGAACGGATCTAGGAAAAGAAAGAAGGTTCGGTTATGACGGAAGTTGCTCACAGCGAGGAAACAACGAGGCCGGTGGCCATGGCGAGGCAGGGGCGCAGCTCGAGGTTGGGACTTGAGTGGCTGGTGCTGCTGGCGCGGTGGGGAGGTGGAGGAGGCCGGCGAGGAGGCGTGGAGGAAGGTGGCAAGCTCATCTGCTGGGTTCACCGGCGAGAGGGTGTAGCGGCTGCTGCTGTTGCCTGAAGAAATAAAAGAGAGAGAGATTCAGATAGGGAACAGGGGAAGGAAGCGAAGAGAGACGGCGGGATAGGGGTCTCCTACTGGCGTCATGGAGGAACTCCGGCAAGGTTCGACAAGGAGGTACGGGCGCGGAGCTTGATGGGGACCGAGAGCCATGGCCCTCCTATTTAAACATATAAGGCTGCTAGCCAACTTGCCTCCACGGTGCTCCCCCAATTTGGCCTTTGTTGGCCGTTGGATCTGGTCATTTAGAGCGTTTGAGCCGTTGGATGTTTACCTGCTGTCAAACCCAATTTCACCTCGTGGTCATTTTTGCCGTCCAATGACTGGTGGGCTCGCGCTATGCGTTTATTGGCTGGGTCGATCGTTCTCGCGTGGAAGAGGCTTTTGCCCAATCCCCGCGCGTGCTCCGCTTCCAATCCTCCTCGCGGGGTTGCTGCGCCAGAGCCCACACCCGCCCCAACCCTAGCCGCCACACCTCTCCTTCCTCCCTCGCTTGACACCATAGGCGTTGCACCCCCTCCCCTCCTTCCTGCTCGGGCGGATAGCCGCCGGTCGCCGCATCCCTTCTCCCCCTTCCTCCTCCTTCCTCCTTCCCGCTGGCGCCCATCGCCCTCGTCCTCGGACAAGGGGCCTTCCACAGGGATGCCCACGTCTTCAAACCAGGGGTAGAGGAGCAGGGGAGGGCCAAGAAGCCGGCATTGGGGGTGGAGCAGCCAGGCCAAGGAGGACCCAGGTGGTGGACGCGTCATGGGGTTAAGGACAGGCCGATGATATGGATAAGTAGGAGGAGTGCCATGGATCTGCAGGGAAAGGAGGGCGACGCCCTCGGCGGGCGTCCGAGCAGGAAGCCGGCAGGGAGCACGTCATCGTAGGCATCAAGGGAGCCATGGACAAGCCGCCAGGAGGAGAAAGCTCCCAGTTTGTGGAGGAGACTATGTGACAGGTGTGTTTCTTCCTGTTTTTCTAACCCCTTTTCTCATCTTTCCATGAAGACCTGCAAAATTTTCAAGTTTTTCAGGTGGTGTTTTGGAATCTAGATTGATTTAGTATTGTATGTTGTGTGATGTGCCCTTGCCAAGAATATTTGATGTGTGTGATGACACGAGCAATTGTAGAGGTAAAGATTACTCTCTCTGGTTCAAAGAGCATTTAGATTTCAAAAATTGATTGCTTATATCATTGTCCAAAGGAGTGAACACCATGCTCGATTAGTGGACTGCCGCTTGAGAAGAAGCTTGTCATTTGTCTCTTCGAGCCGCGGCGGATAGGGGCCTTCGAAGAACTTGGGGTTTGACATAGCCATCGAGGAAGTGCAGGGTAATACTCTTATATGAAGCATGCTAATTCCACATGTGGTGATGTTGGCATATGTTTTGGTATGATAAACTTCAAAAAAATACTGAAACGTGGAGCTACAACCTGTGGATAATCTATAAGCCAACCAAGGTGGCACTGTTTCAGTTGATGTGATGATAAATCCATTTTAAGTGCAGCTCACTAGAAAGTGATTGATCTTACATGTATTTTTTCCTCTTACTGGATGCAAGAAGCAGCAGTGTTAGTAGAGAAGAGGTGGTGTTAGTCGGGATATTTGTGAGCTATGAGAAGCCTCTCTTATACTACTAAGTTTTTTAACTCCAAGCAACCAAATGTTCAAAGTATGTTTCCTTTTTATTTGAAAACTACTTATTAGATTGGGATCTGGGAGACGATCATGTTAAAGATCATCTCAATTCTCCATAGTTAGAAATCAATATTTAAGAACATGCATGCAGTATTTTTTTCGAAGCATTATATTGTAAATCTTCACCAAGCTACCATTTGTTTTTTGCAGATACAAACCAAGTGTAATCAAAGAGGATATGGATTCAGTACAGACATGAGTGAAGGAATGTTACTCCAATTTGGTACTTTATTTTATTGTTTTCATTTAGTCTGCATTAGCTTAACAAATAACATTTGTGGGACAACTAATATTTGAACATGGATTTTTTCAGGATCTTGGAGAATGTTTTCTCAGTGTGGTTCAGGTTAAATTGTTGTCCTACTGTTCCTGCTCAACCTCCTAATGTTCTATGTCTTCGCTGTGCCTTCTTCCAACTTCTCTATTGGTTTTCTCTTCACACCGATGTAAGTGCATGACCTTTTCACACCGATGTAAGTGCATGTTTCATGCGTATAACTAGAGCCATATTAAAAATGCAAGTGGTGCGAAAAGGTCACATCCATGTATAAATTAATAGCTAGGTTGTGTTTAAGAATACAACAAGGTCTTATCAGCATACAGAAAAGATATAGCAATGTTATATTAAGTTATATTGCATTTGTGTTATCTCCTTCCAATAATGAGATGGTGTAGGTGTCATTTCTTTATATTTTAATTAAATAGTGTTATCGATGATATGTAGTATTTGAAGTTCAAACAGACATATGTGTTATATTTATTTATTACATGTTTCGTTAAATTTGTCGCCATATATGCTTGCCCGAAACTAAATCAACTAAACCATGGATTTCCTTTCATCGCTAACATGAAATCAGCAGGTCTCTGCGCCATTTGGCGCAACGGGTCCACTAGTTTAAAACAAAAATGAGGCTAGCCAACTCACCTCCAGAAGGCTCCCCCGATTGGGCCATTTGTGGCCGTCGGATCGGGGTAAAAATCCCACCTCGGCTCTCCTCATCCGTTAGATATTCACTGCGTGTTTCACCTTACTGTTTCTTTCACGCGTGTACGACGAGTAGGCCGTGTTGGCTGGGTGCGGGGTGAAACGGTACGATTGGTCATTCATCCTGAAAAGCCCATTGGTCGCCCAAACCCCACAGCGCACGCCCCCACCTCCTTCCTCCCTCACTCGTCTCAGTCGCATGAACCCTAGCCGCCGCCCCACCCGCATCCGTCCTCCATCCCTGGTACGATCTCTTCCTCCTCTGTCTATGTCTGCCCCGAGCTCTTCCTCCTCCGTCCTCACATGCTCCACCCCGAGCCCCGCCTCTTCCACCCCACCTGGACTTCGCCTCGTCTGTTCGCGCACCAGTTCAAAGGGCAGGGCCAGAGAGCCGTGGAGAGTCCTCGGGAGAGGAGAGAAAGGCAAAGGCGGAGCAGAGGAAATCAAGAAGGTCAGGGGGCGAGGGAGGGATGGGACAGGCCATGAAGAGCATGATGGGCGAGATCCCGTTGCTGTCGACACGGGCGGGTCCATGGGTCTGCGATGCGTGGCAGCGGCGGCTCAAGGAGGAGTACCACGCCCTCATCACCTACACCTCGGTGAACAAGGCCAAGGACAACCACTGGTTCCGCATCTCCGCCGTCTCGGTCGTCAACCCATAGGGCACCCGCTGGGAGGGCACCTGCTGGTACGTCCACAACCTCAGCCGCTATGAGTTCCCCCTCCGGTTCAACATCCCCCTTGCTCACCCCACGTCGTGCACGAGATCGAGCTCCCCACGCTTGATGTCAAGCCCCACAAGGTATGCATCCTATTTTCTTTTCCGTACTTTCTACATGGGTGGATTCCTGATTGTAGATTGTGATTCTTGTTGTGGATGAGATATTGATGCAGATATACCACGAAGGGAAGATCTGCCTCAATGTGCACTTCAGCCGCACGCGATGGTACAGGATTGGCTTCCTGGTGGAATCAGGTGCGCATCGTCCATGGTGGCCTGTCGTGGGTGTTGGTGGGCGGCTGTAGGCGGCTGTAGCAGGTCGACTTATCTGACTACTGAAAATGAGCTTCAGAATATCTGTAGAACGTAGCCATTTCCAGCCAAATATCAATTATGATAAATCCACCATGTACCATGATCATTTGAATAGTCTTGCTTAAGTTTATGTTAGCCCTGTATGCTAATTTGAGGAGATTGTTAACTTTAAGGTGTGAACATTTATAAAATGATAATTGTACCGATTTTTTGGGATTTTGCGATTCCTATGGAATTAATAGGTCATCTATTGGCCTATCCCTATTTGTAATTTCAAATAGTTATTTTTTGGTGCACTTCTATTTTAGAAATGAATCACTGAGGGAGATGGGGTTGATGGAGAAGAAGAGGAAATAGAGGCGGGTGTTCTTGCGGCACTCGGCTGGTTCCAAAACCGTGAGGGGAAGGACTTCATGGTGCGCGCGTGCTTTGCCTTCGAACCAAATCGAACCCAATAGAAAAACACACGCACATGCATCTTTTCCTTGTCCCTGATGTTGTGTTGTGATTGGTGTAGCCTCTGGAGGGGAAAGAGCAGAGGATTCGGGAGAAGAAGCAACCAGAGGAGCCGGAGAACATGGCCCCTGTCCTGTATATCGGCTAAATCCCCCATGCTTCTATGAGTACCAGATGCAAGGTATGTCTCTATCAGTAGAGCTTGGACAAGTGCAGGTGATGCAAGGGATCTGTTCCTAATGTCATTTTTGTTGGTTTGGATGGGTTTGCAGGTTTCTCAGTAACTTGGGGCTATTAAGAAGAGGGTCAGTTGGTCAGTATTGCCCGGAACTGCAAGATATCCTATACTGCATTATTACAAGATATCTGGCGATTTGTGTGTGTTTTCTACAAGCCTCTAACTTGCTGTTTGGTGATATATATGTAGACAGGAAAATCTAAGCATTTAGATAGTTATAAGTACATATATTTCAGTTGCAACTAAACTGTACATGGCGATGAATGAATATTAACTAACTCATTCACACAAATAAAAAAGTATCACGGCTAGAGTGAATATCCAGTTATCAGTTGATGAAGTCAGACAGATAAAAAAACTGATTCTTAAGCACGAACAAATAGATAGAATCTCGCACAATTGCGACACCTTCGCCTTATTGTTGTTACCTTTTTTGCTTCCCTTCTCTTTATTCCCCTTAATTCTGTTTATCCTACCCCTAGATCGAATATCATTTGGCGGGTGGATGTTAACTTCATTAGTAATGGTGCAGCCAATAAATTCTTCACACTCTTGTTGTACAGTTTGTTGTTTTGCTGGGACATTCAGTTCGTTGCTTTCCATCTCTAGAGAGCATGCCTCATTCTGATTGTTTAGTTTGAATTAGCACATCGAGGACAGAACATCTCTTTTGGTTCCATCTACTGCAGAACCTACTGGACAGAACAAAGTCGAGGGAAGAAGTATGCGAGTCAAGTATCCATGATGACCAACTGATGAAAATCACATTTGAGTGGCCCAGTCGTTTGATCTGCTCCAACACTACCGTTCCGACTCTCAGATTGAGTAACCTATACCCACGTCTACTGGAAACCTACTAGACAGAATAAAATCGAGGGAATAAGTATATAAACTCGTTAGTTAATCAAGATGAATAGATTTGCCTATCCGCAGACAGCTCTGAATCAGTTTTTACCCTTTCTTTTCTAGAAAGATAAGAACGATACCCAGTACGATCCTCTTCTTCTGTACTAGCTTCACTGAGGAGCCAATTAGTACAAAAATGTCTTTTGAATTTCATAGTTTTTGTCATGATGCCATCATACGCATGCATGGTGCTTATGCAACTATAAGTATATAACTACAGAAATGTACCTTTTTTGCCTACAGCTAAATATGACCCATCTTAGATGGTTTGGAAGAACTAATATATGTACTCTCCCTTTTGCCTACTTTTGGGTATGAATAGTTCAACTGGTTTTTGGTGATTCAGATTATAGTCTCCAGCTTTCCTAGCTCTATTTCGTGCATCTAAATTTTTTGTGTGCAAAAATGTTCCTAAAAATACATGAATTGTATAGTTCAGCATCCTGCTTTGTGGTAGGTTGATAATATTCCATTTTTATGATTACCCTGCTTTAGATTATTCTTGTGTGCCTTGTGCAGCCTTTCCATTCTAGGCATCATTTCTCAATTGTTTGGGGTCCAATTCTACAAATGCTTGGATGTGTTGGTTCGGCCTTCTGTTAATCTCCAGATGATAGGTGAGGCAGGCAAGTTCACTCTCTGGTTTCTCATGATACTTCTAAAATCTATTGCATAGTAGGATACGTGCCTCAAATGTGTGCACACTTACAATTTCGGTTGTTGTGGAGTTCAATTCTAAATCGATTTAGTACGATAGATATATACAAAAAAAGCTTTCAACCAAGCAGACTATTCTTTTAGTATATAAATAATATGGCTATATAGTATATGCACTGATTGCAAAAGATATTTGTTCGCCACTTATGCTTATATTCTCCTATTTTGTTTAGCTATCGTCCTTTGCCATTTTCTTTATGCAATGGTTGGTTGATCAAGCTGAGGACTTCCCTGCGGTGCTTGGTTTGTTGGACCATGTTTCCTTCAGCTAATAAAATAGTATATATGTGTGTGTGATTGCTTCATCAATTTTCTGAAACATTTTTTGCCCAGTAGCTTCCAAATAGTAGTTTAGCTTTCTTTGTTGCATCTATATACTTGCACCATCATGTTCGCAAATTGTCTCTATGAATGTCCTTTCTTTACTCATTTAGGACTTATGAGTTGATTAATATGTCACTCTCAATACAGTGTTTTCTTTAAATGAGGAATGACATATATAATTGGTTCTATTATAGTAGCTAGCATCCATATTTTCCAAATAAATTGTACTGCCTTTTGCTTTATCTCTTGGTATATTTTTCATTGCTAAAAATTCATCTGCATAGATGCTATTCTGTTAAGATTTTCTGCTATCAAATAATTCATGGCTAGCTACAATGTTTACCCTTTTATGTAACTATTGAGACCCTCTCAGTTGTGCGATATAATCTCAGCTCTCAGCACTCCCGCCTCCATTATATATTTTTTCTCTTACTTGAAATTTCTGCCATGTAAAGCTAGGTTGTCTTTGATTTGCTGTTGTGTTAGGTATTGAATAGACTGGCTTGTTTGGCTAACCTTCCTTTCGTTTTATTTTGCAGGCTCTAGAATCACTAACGTTGCTCCTTCTCTGTCCCTTTGGTCAAGGTTTGTCCTTGTCATTCTTTTCTAAGCACTGCAATTTTCTACCCTATTTGTTTACTGCTTATTGTCGTGTTAATTCCTCTGTTCCTGATTTTTCCAGGTGTCGTGTTTGTGTGTTTGTTTTTGTGGTGCTGCTTATATGTGTGACTACCATATGATCGTATATATATGCTGAAAAGTAAAATGATTTTTCCTTGGCACGGTACATAATTTGTAATGAGATGGTAGTGCATCAGTGTATTTACATGAAAAAAATTATAGTCGTATATATATATATATATGCTGAGAAGGGGAGCCTTGGCGCAGTGGTAAAGCTGCTGCCTTGTGACCATGAGGTCATGGGTTCAAGTCCTGGAAACAGCCTCTTACAGAAATGTAGGGAAAGGCTGCGTACTATAGACCCAAAGTGGTCGGACCCTTCCCTGGACCCTGCGCAAGCGGGAGCTACATGCACCAGGTTGCCCTTTTTATATATATATATATATGCTGAAAAGAACATTCTTCTACTCTTTCTTGATGTATGCTATCATATATTGCTTCTCTACTTGCTCAAAATCAAATTTGCATCTATGAAAAGGTAAGAAATTAAGGCCAGTGAGATGGCAGTAGATTGGCATGTTTACAGAAAAAACAAATAGCCATGCAAGTTTGAAAGAACATCTTTTTACTATTTCTTGCTATATGCATATTTCCCATCTTCTTCCTTCAGAATCAAATGTGCGTCTACTAAAGGATAAGAAATTAAGGCTGCAATCTAAGAATAGAATCAAATGTGCATCTACTAAAGGATAAGAAATTAAGGCTGCAATCTAAGAATACTTTTATTTGCCATTCTGAATTTCTATCACAGCACAAAGGAATGAGGAAAGGATACTGGAGGCATGGCGTAAGCGTAGGGGTCAGCCAGGGCACGACGCAGGAGTCTGCCCATCTCCTCTCAAAGTTAGTTCTTGCTCTTGTCCCTGCTACCTTGCCTGCAAACTCTCTGATAGAGTATTTTATTTCTGCAATGTATTATATTCTTTGAAGAAATTACAATTTTTTCTTAGCTTCTTGGCATACTATGGATTGAATTCTTTGTGAGAACAAGCAAATGATGGTAGCAGTTCCTACAAGAAGATACCAGACATGTAATATCTTGATAGAAGAGAAAATCTACATTTTATTCATGTGAAAATTTAGGGTGGATTTGTATTTTTCAGAAATGAGGCAACCTTACATGTTGACAGTAAGTTGACTACCAATTTAAAAGCTTATGTTTGCAAAGTGTTTCCTGGGATAACACCCCCCCTCTCTCTTGATTGATATATCCATATATCATAGGGGAATGATAGTTACTTTTAACAGGGATTGGTGGTTCATCACAATTTTTCTAGCTTCTTTTGTCCTCCAAATGATAAAGAAGGTAGTCAAGTTGCATCCTCTAATTTCTCGTGATTTTTGGAGGACCTACTATGATGCATATTTGAAAGAGTGCATCTATTGTTTCAGCTGAAAATTGATCTCTATTCGAAGGAGTGCATCTATTGTGCATCTACGCCAGAAGACAATGTGCTGTTTTTTATTCCATGCTCCAAATATTTCATGTTCGATTCATAGACATCCTTGAATTGCTTAACGATGATGGCATGTTTGGTGTTCATATTTTTGTCAGCCAAATAATAATAGGTGCACTTGACTGTTTGAGGAAATGCCAACTGAAAGCTAAATTTAGTTAGAATTAGATTTTTGCACGTGTGTTCTTGATGCTTCATGTACGACCAGTTCTCTCGAATAATGAGTTACTCCCTCAATTTTACAATAGAGATAATTTTTCAAAATTGTGTTTTTGTAATGTTTGTGGTCTTCTCTTTTCTTTTTCTTGATTTGTATTGTATATGCTACTCGCATATTTGAACATGCATAGGGCCTCTCAATCTTTAACCCCGATTATAAAAATCCATTGATGGAAGTTGGGGAGGGCCGAGATGAACATCTGGCTCCCTGGGTCTAAGCTATCGAGATGGTAGAGACGACATTTCCATATAAAAACCATGGATCCTTGCTCCCCAGGCCGCAAAATGATCATAGTGATGTCTACAACCTCCTCCTGGATGTATTAATCTCAATCTCAATGTTTGGTTTTCTTGCCTTTTCTCTTCTAATAATGTAATTTCTTTTACTAAGATAACACCATGTTTGTTGTAATGCCTTATTTGATGTAAGATCCCTTTTCTACTTTGAATGAATTTACTGCATATATTTCTTATTTAGTTTAGTTCATCATTCATAGACGGTGGAATATTTTTTTCCTTCATAGGTTAAATGAGCATTGCGTAGTCCTTCACAGGTTAAATGAGCATTGTGTAAAAGTATGTCTAGGTTCTCTTTCTTCAAGTGCTTCAAGTAAATGAAATTGTTTATTTCAAATTTAATACCTTTTAATAATGATCATAATGAGAGAGGGGTATGCTTCTCTCTCTGTGGGCAAATGTTACTTTAGACAACATGTACTAAGAAATAAAAACTCTAGAAATGTGTTTGAATCGCACAAAAAGAGTTTGTAGTTCTTATTCATACTTGAAATAGTGAGGCTTCGCAAATTAAACCATGTTTTTAAGGCGCATATGGATTTAGCAGACCACAACTAAACCGATTGTATATACATGGCATGTCCTTAGTAAAGGACACTATTTTCATCGGAACATGGCTTTAGTTGAAGGTTCTTGCAGCATGAAATTATTTTCATCAACAACATGTCTTTAGTAGGTCTTTGCGCCATTTGGCGCAACGGGTCAACTAGTTTGAACAGAGAAAGAGAGACAGGGAGGTGAGATGAGGAAAGCAGAGGAACAACAGGAGGAGGAGAAGGGCAGCGGTGATTATCTCATGGTCGCCGGCGACAGCGTCGGTTGCCAGATGATGAGGCGAGGTGGAGGAGCATGGGGAGGCTCCCTGGCTTGCGGTTGACGGCGGGAGGCAGCATGGATGCGGATCAACAGCTGCTGGTTTCGAAGAAGCAGGGCCACGACCATGGTGGATGGATCGGGAGGAGGGTGTGGCTGGCTACCTGCGAGTGGAATTTGGGCGGCGACGAGTGATTGGTCCGGTTGGAAATTCAAGGGAGGATTTGGATCGGGGTAGAACCCGAGGTGGGAGGAGACTAGAGGAGTGGCGGCGGCGGGTAAGAGGATCCCTGGAAATTAGGGATTTGGTCTCGGGTTAGACTAATATATATAGCGAGTGGGTTAGGTTAGGGGATATCTCGTTCCTCCAATCATAATCGGACTGTCGAGAATAAATGGGGTAGGAAGTCTAAATAAGAAAACGGAGATATTTTATAGATGTTAGGAGATGATCTGAATGCAACAGTGATGACTGAGCGGTTCGGGTTCGGGGCAGTTTTCGAACGCACGCAAGAGGGGGTCGGTGGTTGTGCAAAGAGGTTGTGTAGGCAGACAAATAAGAGGGGAACGAAACTCGGTTGGTCTGGAACGACCAACGAAGGCAAAGCGGTCTGAGGAGGTCAACGAGGACAAGGGGCCTGACAAAATGACAACGGAGGCAAAGAGAGAAAGGGCAACTGCGTACGGTTACGAGTTTTCTTAAAACATGCAGATGCAATGCGCATGATGCAACGATGAATGCAACAAGTAAAACAAACAGACGACGAAACTCAGAATAGCTGGAAGTCTTCTGGAGCGTTGGTCTCGGGGCATTACAGCTGATCCCCTCCATTTCTGCGCCCCTCCAACCCCTGCTTGCCACTTGGCGAGTCACCAATGGGCGCGCCGTCGCCGGCCGACGCTCTCGGCCTCTCCCGCGCTGCCACGCATCCCCTATCCAGCCCTGCCGCCGCGGCCTGCGAGGACCCAGATCGGGCACTGGGAAGCCCATCTAGGCCCCGAGCCGCCTAGCTCCTGCGCCCGAGCGGCTCCCTGCTCGCCCGACCTCCAGCCGACCTCGGTCGCCGCCGTCCTTGTCATCCGTACCCTCTTGCCACCTCGCCCTTGTTGGATCCTCGCCTTCGGTCTTCTCCGCCTCGCCCTCAACTACGGATCCGGCTGCTCCCTCCGTTCATGGCCTGCCGGACCAACACCGGCGCCCCTCTCCTCGCAGCAGAGCCTCACCGCCCTCCATGGTGCGGCCTCCCAGTGCCTAGTCGCTGCCCGGCCCCGCCATCGCCCAGAAACGGAGCCGCCGCCTCCGGATCCGTCGCCTCGCGTCCTTCCTCGACCTCCTTGGACGCCCCTCGCCGGAGATCAGGTCACCGTCGTCCCTGCCTCATCCTGGAGCGAGAGGAGGACGGCCCCCGTGGCCTCCTCGCTCGCCCTGCGGGTGGGACGCGTCCTCGCTCGCCGGCCCACCGCTGCTGCTCCCCGCGTCGGCCCTGCGCGCCGGCTTCCAAGGCCCAACCTGAGCTTCCCCACCGACCGGGCCAAGGCCCCTAGGTGAGCGTCGCCCGCCTAAGTTCCGCCCGAGTGCAATATTGCTATCGTGCGCTCACTTGTATTTTTTTTTCAGATTTTGGCTAAGTCCCTGGAATTTTAATTTCATGTGTGCTAGTTTGTCATGGTGTAACTTTGTGCTTGTGGCTCCTTTTTGCGTGTATAGTATGTCAAAATGTTCATATCAGAGTGCTCTCATGATGGTTCAGTTTGCATTCATGTTACTGTTCATATTGATGCCTTAAGTTTCATTGCAAAACTGCTATATGATATAAACTGCTAGAATCTACTGATTGTTAACATCATTTATGCATCTTGTGAGTGTCAGAACTTTGTCCTTGTTGATCCTATGATGATGTTCTTGATATGCACATGTTCCACTATTCATGCTCTACATGATGGTGTGCTTTGCATTCATGTTAGGGTTAGGGTGCATCTTGATATCTTAATCCCTGTTACAAAAGTGCATGTTGCTGTTAACTGCTAAAAAACTGTTGTAACTTGCTGACTTGTCATTTTTGTTGCATTTTGTGTGTGCATCCTATGAGCATGATGTCTACATGTTTTAGGAACATATTTATGCATCTTTACACGGGTGCAATGCATGTATCTTTATATGCCCTGTATTGAGTGCATCAAGCTTGTGAAGTGGGCTACATGCTGTTAATGTTCTGTCAATGCTGAAACTGCTATATAATGTTGCCATGTTTGCTTGATGCTACCAATTTATCCATGCATATTCGAGAGATTCTTAGTTGACATGCTTTGTTGTACATATTATGCTATATCATTCAATGCCTTTTGATGCCTCATATATGTTCTGTAGCATATGTTTTCATTGCCATGAACATGCTTATATACTGTTCCAGATTTCTGTTAACTTCATGATGCTATGATGTGAGCTTGATAGTAATTATTATATGCCTCTTATGGAGATGCTCCATTTACATGATTTTAAGTATATTATGAGTGAGTTATTCACATGCCATGTTTGCTAATTTTGGAGATTATATGCCTTTGTTCCATGCTTGTGAACATGCTATCATAATGTTGCTGTTTTACACTTGCTGAAATTGTTTCAACATTCAATCTTGTCTTGTTGGTTCCCACTATTCCATGAGCATTTTGTATATGATGCCAGGATTTTATTTGCTCTTTGTTATGTGTAATTTGATGCCATGCCCTTGGTTGCTATGTTTACTTGTTGTAGCTTGTCTCTTTCTTGCTCTCAAGTTGTCATCATATTAACTCTGCTCAGGCATATGCTGCTGTGTTATAAAGTTGCATTTTGCATTGATCATATTGGTTTAATCTTAATGCCTATGAAACTGAACCTTAATTACATTTGAAGTATGTTATCTGTACATGAAGAGCATGTCAAGTTTGTGCTCATATGATTCATGTAGCATGTTGTTTTGATATTTGCAAAGTGCCTACTTGCTGTTTTGGGCAGATTGTTGTTATAACTTGTTTGGAGTGTATGTGTTGCACCGTAGCTCCGTTTTGAGCATGCTCTAGATGAAACTTGCTTAGAATTGCATGTAGTTTCATCATGTCATGTTGCATCCATGTGTTGAGAGTGTTTGCTTGATGTTTGAATGCATTTTGCATCAATGCCATGTTTGACTAGTTTTGCTCATATCTTCTAGGCCGTAGCTCCGAACTAAATGAACTTTATATGTAACTTGACTAGAATTTCGTGTAGATCATCTTGGTGCATCTTAACTTGCTGTTTAACAACTTGAACATAAGGTTTATTCAGATCTGGACCAATTTCGAAATTAGCATATGAGGACTTACCGGATTTGTTATATGTTGATTCCGGCCTCATTTAAACTTGCTTTGATGTGTTACTCTTGTATAATATAGCCTTGTCATGCATCATACTTAGTTGAGCATCATGTCATGTTTATATGTTGTGTGTTTACCTTGTTGTTTGCTTCTTTCCGGTTGTGCTTCTTCTCGATAGTTCCTGTTTCGTTGCGATCGTGAGGATTCGTTTGACTATGCTTCGTTCGTCTTCGCCCATTCATCTTCTTCATGGACTCGTTCTTCTTCCTAGCGGGATTTTAGGCAAGTGATCGTTACCCTGGACCGCTACCTATCACTTGTTTATCAAGCCTCCCAAATTGCCATGTCAGCCTCTAACCTTTTTCATCCTTCCAAGCAAACCGTTGCTTGGCTATGTTACCGCTTTGCTCAGCCCCTCTTATAGTGTTGTTAGTTGCAGGTGAAGTTGAAGATCGCTCCATGTTTATATGATTATGTTGGGATATCACAATATCTCTTATTTAATTAATGCATCTATATACTTGATAAAGGATGGAAGGCTCGACCTTATGCCTGGTGTTTTGTTCCACTCTTGCCGCCTTAGTTTCCGTCATACCGGTGTTATGTTTCTTGATTTTGTGTTCCTTATGCGGCCGGGTGTATGGGAACCCCTTAACAGTTCGCTTTGAATAAAACTCCTCCAGCAAGGCCCAACCTTGGTTTTATATTTTCCTAACAACCTATAACATTTCCCTTGGGAGTAATTAACCCAAGGGTCATCTTTATTTCAAACTCCCCTGGGCCAGTGCTTCTCTAAGTGTTGGTCCGAACTAGAGCCACTTGCAGCGCCACCTCGGGGAAACTTGAGGGCTGGTTTTAGCTGTATGTAGTGTTCATCCGGTGTGCCCTGAGAACGAGATATGTGCAGCTCCTATCGGGATTTGTCGGCACATCCGGGCGGTCTTGCTAGTCTTGTTTTACCATTACCGAAATGTCTTGTAACCGGGATTCCGAGACTGATCGAGTGTTCCCGGGAGAAGGAATATCCTTCATTGGTCGTGAGAGCTTATAATGGGCTAAGTTGGGACACCCCTGTAGGGTTTAAACTTTCGAAAGCCGTGCCTGCGGTTATGTGGCAGATGGGAATTTGTTAATATCCGGTTGTAGAGAAGTTGACACCAGATTCGAATTAAAATGCATCAACCGCGTGTGTAGCCGTGATGGTCTCTTTTCGGCGGAGTCCAAGAAGTGAACGTGGTTTGGGTTATGTATGAACGTAAGTAGTTTCAGGATCACTTCTTCATCACTTCTAGCTTCTCGACCATTGCGTTGCTTCTCTTCTCGCTCTTATTTGCGTATGTTAGCAACCATATATGCTTAGTCACTGCTGCAACCTCACCACTTATCCTTTCCATACCCTTTAAGCTTTGCTAGTCTTGATACCCATGATAATGGGATTGCGGATTCCTTGTGGCTCACAGATTACTACAACAAGAGTTGCAGGTGCAGGTAATGCAATAATCATGACGCGAGAGCGATGCTTGCTTGTTTTGAGTTCTTCTTCTGATTCGTCGTTCAGGGGATAGGTTCCTGGTCGGCAGTCTGGGCTAGCAGGGTGGATGCCGTTTGAGTTTCTATTTGTGTTTCATCCGTAGTCGGATGCTGCTCTTATGTACGATGTTGTTGTATTCACGAGGCATTGTATGCCTCTTGTATGTAGCCCCAACTATTATGTAATGGTACGATGTAATGATATCCACCTTACAAAAGTGTCTCCAATATGCGCTTCTATCCTTGGTGGGACCTTCGAGTTCCTTTAGGATAGGGTCGCATATTGGGCGTGACAAGTTGGTATCAGAGCCTCGACCGACCATAAGAGCCCCCCTTGATTGTCCGTAGTTGGCCGTTATTGAGTCTAGAAGAAAACTGTTTTCGGAGTTTAGTTATATCAGAGAGTAGGAATTCTTTTTACTCCTCAGCCCTTTCGTCGCTCTAGTGAGGAATCTTGACATAGGTGTTTTGACTTACTTCTCTTCCCCTTCAAAAAAAATTTAGGGTCGCGCAGTTGGTTTTTCGTTCGTTGGTTCTCAGCTATTTTCATCCGGTGCGTTTCTCGTCAAGTTGACTCGAGCCTCTTCATCTTTGCCATTATCAATCCTTAGTTCTTTCTCAACCAAGTTGTTTCCTCGTCCTCAGTTGTTTTCTTTCCCACCCGTCCCCCTTTTTTCTCTTCTCGGAGCAGGAGTCACTAATCGAGTATCCATCCTACTCGTGCGAAGCCTTTGCATTCTTTCAATCGGTGTTTTCTATTCAAGTTATTCATCGGTTCCCCCTTCCAAGTTGCCTTTGTTTTTCCCGCCCTCCCACCCTCTTCTTCCCGGAGTCTGCATCTCTATTCGACATCAATTTCATTCGTGCGGAACCTCTTCAGTCTTCCCTCAATTATTTCAACCGGTGAATTCTCGTTTCATTCAACATTCTTCATCTCCTTTTCTTTTCCAGTCGACTCAATGCAAGTATTCGGTGTTGTTCATATTCTTGTTCGTCTGTATTCAATTAATTCGAGGTTGTCACCTCATTCAAATATTTCAACTGTTCCGGTACATCATCTATCTCGGCAACAATCTTTTACAATGGTGTTTTCTTTTTAGTGGGCCCTAACCCACATGTCTTTTCCCAGGATCTTACCTGGCTCTTCTAATTATTCCGGAGCCATTCCTAGTTCTTTTTGGAGTTTGACGTAAGAATGAATTTGATTAGTCAGATGCCTTTCCAAGATCGATTTCAAATCATTTCATTGTTGGCTCAACCTCTTCGCTTTTCATTCTTCTGGAGTGTCTCAACAATTTTGGTGGTGTTTCCCGTCGTCATTTGAAGACCGAAGAAGAGTTTTTCCTCTAAATCCTTCCCGTTCTCTCGAAGATTCGTGGTTCTAGCTTCAGGTTATCCTCTCGAATTATTCCATTTGTCAGATATTCCTTTTCTTACCCATCCGGAGTATGTCAGGAGTTGTTTTCCATTTCTTTTCACCGGAAGCCATCATTCTAGAAGAATTCTTCGTCCTCACATTTTAGCTACCATTATCCAATTATCCCGGCGCTTTGTTCAAGTGTTCTTTAATCAGCTCGTGATCTCTTTGTTCTTTTGCATCTAAATACCCTCGAGCATATTTGTTCCTCTAATTCTTCCCGGTGATTCATTCTCTTTTGTCAGTCATTTTCAAATTCTTACGGTGGTTCCTTTAGATTCCTTTTCCTTGATTGTCATTTTAATCCATTCGTTCTTTCCAATCCTACTGGTGGTACATTGGAGACCTTCCTCAAGGTTGCGCCATATTCCCCTTAATCCTTTTTGAACAAGAATAAGTTGCATGCCAAATCCGGTTGTCATCAATTAAATTTGATGAGGATAAGCATAACGTAATTCTTATTCTTACTTCATCGTCATCAAGTAATCCCTTCCTTCGGAGTTTGTCTTGATGAATAAATTCTAGTTCCAAGTGTTTTCATCTTTTCTTTTCCGGAGTTCAAATTTCCTCAGCCATTTCATCGGAACCTCCATCTAGATCACCACGAGGCTCATCTTATTCTTTCATCCTTCATTCTATCTCATCATCCTTTTGTCACCGGAGTTCTTCATGGTGGTTCTTCATGATTTAATTCATTTTTTCAAGTGTTCATCAAGATTCTCGATGGAGGATCTCAACTATCTTTTCTTCTTACGTCTCGAAGTGCAATTAATTTTGCGTATTCTTCTGAAGTGGAGTTTTGCATTTCTTCGTTCTTCTCAGCTATTCAGACATTTGGTTGTGCTTTAATTTCACCTCAAGTTTTGAGATGTTTTTTTTTGATAAGTCCACAACAAGCTTATTCCTTATTATTGATTTTCTCAACAACTCCGTTCAAAACTTCCTTCTAAGGATGCTATCTAATTCATTCGTGGTGGAAGTTCTTATTCTCTCATCCGTTCTTTTCAATCAATTCTTTAAATTCTTCCGGAGGCATTGTGTTGTGGCCCTCGTCAAGTGTCATTCCATCTTGTGAAGTTCATGTTCTAATCCTTCCATTTTCAGCCAGAGTGCTGCTGGAATTCTTATGTTCTTATTCCTTTTCTACCTTGTTCTAACCGAAGTGGTGTCAGAGTCTATCTTGTTTCCATGAGCTTTTGATTCTTGTCATATTCGCCGTTCCTCTTTTCTACTCGAGTGCTCTCGACTTGGTTCATCTTTTCTCTTGCGTTCTTACTTCACCACATCCTCTTTCTCTTCCGTCTTGTTCTTAAGATCTCGGGTCGAGATCTCTTGTTAGTGGAGGAGAGTTGTAATGCCCCGAATCCGATGTGCCAGGTGTCTTCCAGTTATTCTCCGTCGTTGCCATGTCATTTGCTTCCGTGTTGCATTTTGCCATGTCATCATCTGCATTTCATCTGCATGTTTTTCAAAACTTGCATCCGTTCGGGTTCCCCCGGTTCTCTCCGTTGTCCGTTCTGAGCCCATACACACTCGCACACGCCCGCGGCACCTCTAAAATATTATTTTATAACTAGCATAAAAATGTTCTTAGAATGGGTTGAAACTTGGTGTGCGGTCTTATTATAGTGTAGGTAGACCACCTGTCAAGTTTCGTTGCATTCGGAATTCGTTTGATAGTCTAACCGTTAAACTTGTAACTGCAATGTAGTCGGTATATTCGTCGGGTGTTTTCGGTCTCCGAAAACCCGTGTCGGGCTGCACTCTTTCCCTCTCATCTCAGCCCAACTCCTCTTCACAGCCCACTAGCCCACCTACCTAACCCCCCCCTCTGCTTCGGACCGTCCAATCGAGATCGAACGGCTCCGAAACGGTCTCAAACCCCTAACCCTAGCCCCCTTACTATATATAAAGGTCTCCCCTGCCAATTTTGGCCTTCCCCTTCTTCCCACCTTGTTTTCTATGCAGCCCAATCATCAGCGCCTCCGCTCCCTCCGTTTCCGCGCCCCTCCAGCCCCTCCTCGCCACTTGGCGAGTCGCCAATGGGCGCGCCGCCGCCGACCGATGCTCTCGGCCTCTCCCGCGCTGCCACGCATCCCCTATCCAGCCCTGCCGCCGCGGCCCGTCAGGACCCAAATCGGCCCCTGGGAAGCCCATCTGGGCCGCGAGCCGCCCAGCTCCAGCGCCCGAGCGGCTCCCTACTCGCCCGACCCTCCAGCTAACCTTGGCCACCGACGACCCTGTCATCCACGCCCTCCGGGCACCTCGCCCTCGCTGGATCCGTCGCCTCCTGTCTTCTCCGCCTCGCCCTCAACTCCGGATCCGACTGCTCCCTCCGTCCATGGCCAGCCGGACCAATGCTGGATCCCCTCTCCTCACAGCAGAGCCCCGCCGCCCTCCATGGTGCGGCCTCCCGGTGCCTCGTCACCACCCGGCCCCGCCATCGCCCGAAAACGGAGCCGCCCCCTTCGGATCCGTCGCCTCGCGTCCTTCCTCGACCTCCTCGGACGCCCCTCACCGGAGATCAGGTCGTTGTCGTCCCTGCCTCATCCTGGAGCGATAGGAGGACAACGCCCGTGGCCTCCTTGCTCGCCCTGTGGGTGGGCCGCGTCCTCGCCCGCCGGCCCACCGCTGTTGCTCCCCGTGTCGGCCCAGCACGCCGGCCTCCAAGGCCCAACCTGAGCTTCCCCACCGACCGGGCCAAGGCCCCTAGGTGAGCGTCGCCCGCCTAAGTTCCGCCTGAGTGCAATATTGCTATCGTGCGCTCACTTGTTTTTTCCAGATTTTGGCCAAGTCCCTGGAATTTTAGTTTCATGTGTGTTTGTTTGTCATGGTGTAACTTTGTGCTTGTGGCTCCGTTTTGCGTGTATAGTATGTCAAAATGTTCATCTCAGAGTGCTCTTCATGATGGTCTAGTTTTCATTCATGTTCCTGTTCATATTGATGCCTTAGTATTCGTTGCAAAACTGCTATATGATATAAACTGCTGGAATCTACTGATTGTTAACATCATTTGTGCATCTTGTGAGTGCCACAAGCCCACAACTTTGTCCTTGTTAATCTTATGATGATGATCTTGATATGCACATGTTCTGCTCTTCATGCTCTACATGTTGGTGTGATTTGCATTCATGTTAGGGTGCATATTGATATCTTAATCCCTGTTGCAAAAGTGCATGTTGCTGTTAACTGCTGAAAAACTGTTGTAACTTGCTGATTTGTCATTTATGTTTCATTTTGTGTGTGCATCCTATGAGCATGATGTCTACATGTTTTAAGAACATATTTATGCCATATTTACAGGGATGCAATCCATGTATTTTTATATGCCCTGTAGTGAGTGAATCAAGCTTGTGAAGTGGGCTACTTGTTGTTAATGTTCTATCAATGCTGAAACGGCTATATCGTGTTGCCATGTTTGCTTGATGCTACCAATTTATCCATGCATATTCTGGAGATGCTTAGTTGACATGTTTTGTTGTCTATGTTATGATATATCATTCCATACCTTTTGATGCCTCATATATGTTCTGTAGCATATGTTTTCATTGCCATGAACATGCTTATATATTGTTCCAGATTTCTGTTAACTTCATGATGCTATGTTGTGAGCTTGATAGTAATTATTCTATGTCTCTTATGGAGATGCTCCATTTACATGATTTGAAGTATACTATGATTGGTTTGTGCATATTCCATGTTTGCTAATTTTGGAGATTATATGTCTTTGTTCCATGCTTGTGAACATGCTACCATAATGTTGCTGTTTTACACTTGTTGAAATTGTTTCAACATTCAATCTTGTCTTGTTGGTTCCCACTAATACATGAGCCTTTTGTGTATGATGCCATGATGTTATTTTCTCTTTGTTATGTGTACTTTGATGCCAAGCCCTTGGTTGCTATGTTTACTTGGTGTAGCTTGTCCCTTTCTTGCTCTCAAGTTGCCATCATATTAACTCTGCTCATGCATATGCTGTTGTGTTATAAAGTTGCGTTTTGCATTGATCATATTGGTTTAATATTGATGCCTATGAAACTGAACCTTAATTATATTTGAAGTATGTTATCTGTACATGAAGCACATGTCAAGTTTGTGCTCATATGATTCCTGTAGCATGTTGCTTTGATGTTTGCAAAGTACCTACTTGTTGTTTTGGGCAGATTGTTGTTATAACTTGTTTGGAGTGTATGTGTTGCACCGTTGCTCCGTTTTGAGCATGCTCTATATGAAACTTGCTTAGAATTGCATGTAGTTTCATCATGTCATGTTGCATCCATGTGTTGAGAGTGTTTACTTGATGTTTGAATGCATTTTGCATCAATACCATGTTTGACTTGGTTTGCTCATATCTTCTAGGCCGTAGCTCCGAACTAAATGAACTTTATATGTAACTTGACTAGAATTTTGTGTAGATCATCTTGGTGCATCTTAACTTGCTGTTTAACAACTGAACATAAGGTTTATTCAGATCTGGACCAATTTCGAAATTTGCATATGAGGACTTACCAGATTTGTTAATGTTGTTTCCGGCCTCATTTAAACTTGCTTTGATGTGTTATTCTTGTATGCATCATCTCTTTCCATGAGTAGCACAATATAGACTTGTCATGCATCATACTTGGTTGAGCATAATGTTATGTTTATGTGTTATGTGTTTACCTTGTTGTTTGCTTCTTTCCGTTTGTGCTTCTTCTCGATAGTTCATGTTTCGTTGCGATCGTGAGGATTCATTCGACTACGCTTGGTTCGTCTTCGTCCGTTCATCTTCTTCATGGACTCGTTCTTCTTCCTAGTGGGATTTCAGGCAAGATGACCGTTACCCTAGATCTCACTAGTATCATTGTTATGCTAGTTGCTTCGTTCTATCGCTATGCTGCGCTACCTATCACTTGTTTATCAAGCCTCCCAAATTGCCATATCAGCCTCTAACGTTTTTCATCCTTACTAGCAAACCGTTGCTTGGCTATGTTACCGCTTTGCTCCGCCCCTCTTATAGCATTGTTAGTTGCAGGTGAAGTTCAAGATCGCTCCATGTTGGAATATGATTATGTTGGGATATCACAATATCTCTTATTTAATTAATGCATCTATATACTTGGTAAAGGGTGGAAGGCTCGGCCTTATGCCTGGTGTTTTGTTCCACTCTTGTCGCCTTAGTTTCAGTCATACCGGTGTTATGTTCCTTGATTTTGTGTTCCTTACGTGGCCGGGTGTATGGGAACCCCTTGACAGTTCGCTTTGAATAAAACTCCTCCAGCAAGGCTCAACCTTGGTTTTACATTTGCCTAACAACCTATAACCTTTCCCTTGGGAGTAATTAACCCGAGGGTCATCTTTATTTTAAACCCCCCGGGCCAGTGCTTTTCTAAGTGTTGTTCTGAACTAGAGCCACTTGCAGCGCCACCTCGGGGAAACTTGAGGGCTGGTTTTAGCTGTATGTAGTGTTCATCTAGTGTGCCCTGAGAACGAGATATGTGCAGCTTCTATCAGGATTTGTCGGCACATCCGGGCGGTCTTGCTGGTCTTGTTTTACCATTGCCGAAATGTCTTGTAACTGGGATTCCGAGACTGATCGGGTCTTCCCGGGAGAAGGAATATCCTTTGTTGGTCGTGAGAGCTTATAATGGGCTAAGTTGGGACACCCCTGCAGGGTTTAAACTTTTGAAAGTCATGCCTGCGGTTATGTGGCAGATGGGAATTTGTTAATATCCGGTTGTAGAGAAGTTGACACCAGATTCGAATTAAAATGCATCAACCGCATGTGTAGCCGTGATGGTCTCTTTTCGGCGGAGTCTGGGAAGTGAACACGATTTGGTTTATGTATGAATGTAATTAGTTTCAAGATCACTTCTTGATCACTTCTAGCTTCTCGACCATTGTGTTGCTTCTCTTCTTGCTCTTATTTGCGTATGTTTGCCACCATATATGCTTAGTCGCTGCTGCAACCTCACCACTTATGCTTTCCATACCCTTTAAGCTTTAGTAGTCTTGATACCCATGGTAATGGGATTGCAGAGTCCTCGTGGCTCACAGAGTACTACAACAACAGTTGCAGGTACAGGTAATACAATGATCATGACGCGAGAGTGATGCTTGCGTGTTTTGAGTTCTTCTTCTGCTTCGTCGTTCAGGGGATAGGTTCCTGGTCGACAGCCTGGGCTAGCAGGGTGGATGTCGTTTGATTTTCTGTTTGTGTTTCATCCGTAGTCGGATGTTGCTCTTATGTACGATGTTGTTGTATTCATGTGGCATTGTATGCCTCTTGTATGTATCCCCAACTATTATGTAGTGGTACGATGTAATGATATCCACCTTGCAAAAGCATCTCCATTATGCGCTTCTATCCTTGGTGGGACCTTTGAGTTCCTTTAGGATAGGATCGCATATTGGGAGTGACACCATTGTATCACATAGAGGAACCCAGTTTACTTCTAAGTTTTGGAATCAGTTGCATGAAACTTTGGGTACCAGGCTAGAGTTCAGTACAGCCTTTCATCCACAGACAGATGGACAAACAGAGAGAGTTAATCAGATTTTGGAGGACATGTTGAGAGCTTGTGCGCTAGAGTATGGATCTAGTTGGGATGATAATTTTTCGTATGCAGAGTTCACTTATAACAACAGCTATCAAGCCAGTTTGAAAATGGCCCCTTTCGAAGCCTTGTACGGAAGGAGGTGCAGGACACCATTATCGTGGGATGAAGTTGGAGATCGACAGTTGTTCGGACCAAACTTAATCAAAGACTCTGAAGAAAAAGTTAAGTTGATTCGCGACAGACTCAAGGTAGCCAGTCCAGGCAGAAGAGTTATGCGGATACTAAACACAAGGAGATAGTTTACGAAGTTGGAGACAGAGCATATCTTCGTGTATCCCCACTTTAAGGAGTTAAGCGTTTTGGAGTCAAGGGAAAGCTAGCACCCCGTTTTGTGGGGCCATATAGACTATTGAAACGCATGGGAGAAGTTGCATACAAGCTGAAATTGCCAAAAGGATTGTCAGGAGTTCATGATGTGTTTCACGTTTCCCAGTAGAAGAAGTGCCACACAAAGATGGACAATATTCCTCTGAGAAATACAGTGCCACTATAAGCAATTCAGTTATACAGTGATTTAACCTATGAAGAGAAGCCAGTCAAGATTCTTGAGTTGTCCAGTCGAGTTACTCGCAGCAAGGTTATCAAGTTTTGTAAAGTTTAGTGGAGCCACCATACCGAGGAGGAAGCCACCTGGGAGCGAGAAGAAGATCTCCGTAGAGACCACTGTAGGATCGAAAGTATGTTTAGAGGGGGGGGGGGTGATTAGACTACTTGACCAAATAAAAACTTAACCTTTTCTCAATTTTAGTTCTTGGCAGATTTTAATAACTTAGCACAAGTCAAGCAATCTTAACACAATTCAAGCAAGCATGCAAAGAGTATATGAGCAGCGGAAAGTAAAGCATGCAACTAGCAAGAATGTAAAGGAATGGGATTGGAGTGTTCAAACGCAATAGGAGACACGGATGTTTTTGGCGTGGTTCCAATAGGTGGTGCTATCATACATCCACATTGATGGAGACTTCAACCCATGAAGGGTAACGGCTGCGCGAGTCCACGGAGGGCTCCATCCACGAAGGGTCCATGAAGAAGCAACCTTGTCTATCCCACCATGGCCATCGCCCACGAAGGACTTGCATCACTAGGGTAGATCTTCACGAAGTAGGCGATCTCCTTGCCCTTACAAACTCCTTGGTTCAACTCCACAATCTTGTCGGAGGCTCCCAAGTGACACCTAACCAATCTAGGAGACACCACTCTCCAAAAGGTAATAGATGGTGTGTTGATGATGAACTCCTTGCTCTTCTGCTTCAATTGATAGTCTCCCCAATACTCAACTCACTCTCATAGGATTGGATTTGGTGGAAAGCTGATTTGAGTGGAAAGCAACTTGGGGAAGGCTAGAGATCAAGATTCATATGGTTGGATTGGAATATCTTGGTCTCAACACATGAGTAGGTGGCTCTCTCTCAAAAAATGAGTAGTGGAAGTGTAGGCACGTTCTGATGGCTTCCCCCACGAATGAGGAGAGGGTGGAGGGGTATATATAGCCTCCACACAAAATCTAACCATTACACACAATATACCAAACTCGATGGGATCGAATGAAGGGATCGAGAAGAGATGTCTAGAGGGGGGTGATTAGACACTCAACACACAAAGTTGGTAGTTTTTAAGTTTCTCAAGTTTGGGTGGAGATTTAGCATAAGTTTAACCATTCAGAATACATATCAAGCAAGCATGCAAAGACTATATGAGCAGAGGAAAGTAAAACATGCAACTTGCAAGAAAGTAAAGGGATGGGATTGGAGTGTGCAAACGCAATTGGAGACATGGATGTTTTTGGCGTGGTTCCGATAGGTGGTGCTATCGTACATCCATGTTGATGGAGACTTCAACCCACGAAGGGTAACGGTTGCGCGAGTCCACGAAGGGTCCACGAAGAAGCAACCTTGTCTATCCCACCATGGCCATCGCCCACGAAGGACTTGCCTCACTAGGGTAGATCTTCACAAAGTAGGCGATCTCCTTGCCCTTACAAACTCCTTGGTTCACTCCACAATCTTGTTGGAGGCTCCCAAGTGACACCTAACCAATCTAGGAGACACCACTCTCCAAAAGGTAATAGATGGTGTGTTGATGATGAACTCCTTGCTCTTGTGCTTCAAATGATAGTCTCCCCAACACTCAACTCACTCTCATAGGATTGGATTTGGTGGAAAGATGATTTGAGTGGAAAGCAACTTGGGGAAGGCTAGAGATTAAGATTCATATGGTAGGAACAGAATATATTGGTCTCAGCACATGAGTAGGTGGCTCTCTCTCAGAATTTAGTAGTAGAAGTGTAGGCACGATCTGATGGCTTCCCTGGCGAATGAGGAGAGGGTGGAGGGGTATATATAGCTGTAGGTGTCCTAGACTAGGGGGTACTCACCACGTCGTCTCCCGATCAGTTAGATTGGGCCGAGGACCCCCATGGCCGTATACTCATGGGCCAGTTCGGACAGTTGCCGCATACAAGGAAGATTCCACAAGACTTGGTGATCAAGACAAGGACTTCTCCCCACCGGCGTATTCGGCTAGGACTCTTGTTATCCTAGGCCTCTGGTACATTATATAAACCAAGGCCAGGCTAGTCGATAGATTATGACATTACTCATCATACCTCTACGGTTTAGACCACAACATATGATCTCGGGGTAGATCAACTCTTGTAACCCCTATACTCATTAAAGTCAATCAAGCGGCATGTAGGGTATTATCTCATCAAGAGAGCCCGAAGCTGCGTAAAATCCCGTGTTCATGTTACCAACGATCCTAAGACGCACAGCTTGGGACCTCATATCCGAGATCCGCTGGTTTTGACACCGACATTGGTGCTTTCATTGAGAGTTCCGCTGTGTGATCGGCAAAAGGATCAATGGCTCGACTGCAGGTCAACTGCGACGTCGGCTTCTTCATCACCAGCTCGACTAGCCACCTTGGCTTGACCGAGGACTGCGCCCTACCTCCAATCGTCATGTTCAGATGAGGGCCTTCATCAACATCTACTCCGATCTCTATCAAGATCATGGAGGAATCATCCATGGAGCTCGAGGGCTCAACGTCAACATTGCCCTCGGGCGGCCGTGCTATTTTTCTGGACAGCGAACTTGTATCCGCCGTCACCGCTTCCTCGAGTGTCGCTTAAACGATTACTTCAGTGGAATTGTGCAGAATTGGGTCTACAACAACCCTGCAAAATTTCATCGAGTTCCGACGGAGGAATCTCCGGCAATCTCTGATATACCGGAGCCCTGTTGAATGTGGACGAGAATCCGGACGAGTTTGGAGCGTGGTGTCCAGCATCTAGCTCGGACGTCCTTTGGAAGATCCAACCGTTGATCTGCTTCGAAATTCCTATATCTACCACCTGTCAAACATTCAGCTCGATCCGGCCGTCCAAACTCCGGGAACCTTCGGATTAGTGCATCACTTTTCGGATCTATTTTCTGTGCGAGAACGAATCCGACCCGAGTTCATCTTCTTTATGAACGGGATTTCGGACATCCTTTTTGAAGGAAGTTTTTGTATGGGGTATTGTGTTTTATTCTCAAACACATACCATTAATATTAAAAGTATTTTTACAAAATGATCTTCACCATCGCGCCGGTGTCAAACCGGCTCGAGAACATCACTCCACGGCGGCCGACCTGCGATAGACACGTCGTCGCTTTGTTGAGTCGAGCTCAACTTCTTCGGATCGTCATCTCGGCCAGCCGAACAATAGTTCGGCATCGCAAAGGATAAATCATCACCAACATCGCCGCTACATGGATTACACGGAGCGGGCACACTGGCACCGCTGCATGGTCTCTTCATCAAGCCAGCATTGACCACGTCACAAGTAACGACCTGGGTCGGCATGGCCGCACTGTTGCCTCTTCAAGCCAATGTCCGTCACGCCGAACTACTTCAACACCTCGGCTGACATGGCAGCTGTAACAACTCCTCACCGGCCTGCTCCGTCACCTCGGCTAGACCGGGGACTTGGCTATTTCTTCATAAACATACTCTGGTGACTTCGGCGTCACCAACCGACCAGCTTCGTCACGTTAGCTGGACCGGGGGCTTTGCCTCGGCAAGCCAACCTTTGGCAGCATCGCCATGCCGTCGCTTTATCGCGCATCAGGCAATGGGTGTGCGGATCCATTCCAATTTTGGGAGTCGCTTTTCTTCGGACTACTACAACAAATAAACTGGTGCTATTAATCTTAACAATTTTTGCTTGTTAGGCTTATTTTTCTTAAAGTATTATTACTCTGGTTTGTTCCATCATCAGTACACAGGTCTATCAAATGGTGCCACATTAAAAACAGTCACGTGGTGGTTCGGTCAGTTTACGTACATAGTTCAGAAAACGCCGCATCCGAAACTCAGACCACCCTACAAATTCAGGCTTTGTCACACCTTCACTACGTCACGCCGACACCCTGCATCGACATTCGCTTTGGCGCCAGGCCACATCTCTTTAAATAATTTATTCTCGCGTAAAGCAATTATTCAAGGATTATATATATTATTATTATTTCCTGGACCGCACTGTTTTATCTGTGCAGGTAATCGATTTTGACCGCGTTACGTGGTCACTACTCCGGAATGCCGAACTCCTTGCTCGGACACCTCGGGCCTGGGGGCTGGGACCACGGCCATGCCGAGGACTGCGAACCTTGTCGGCTCAATGGGCGTCTTCGTCCCGCCACAAGCCCGAATTGCGTCGTCAACACCGAACACATTAACCAGCTAAGTTGCTTTCATGCTCAAAAACTTTCAGTTTTAAATTTTGTTCGGTTCGACCAAGCATTATACTTTTTGGCACAAAGTTGTTTGTGACAAAGTTCCTTGTTAAAACTTTGTTTGTGACGCACAAATTCAAATACCCCGTTTATTTGGGGGCTCCCTTGATGGAGCTTTTCCTCTTGCATATGATTATACTTGTACGGCTTCGTTCCTTGTTCGTGTATTACGCCACAATATGCACCATGTTGACTTAAGCGATTTGGAAGCTGGGTTGCCTGGCTCCTGTGCTTACCCCTACGTTCCCGATTGTTCGGCTAGGGAGTAAAGGGAGCACCTCTGTGATTGTCACGATCGGTTCATCCGAGCCGGACCTCAGACTGGGTGAAGCCGAAAGCTAGCACTCTTACTATTTTCAACAATGGTCAGCACACAACGGAACTCATGAGTACAAAAAATCTATTGTACAAGTCTCATAATAATAATGAGCAACCGAAGAAAGGTATTGGTGGGGGTACTATTTTCTTCGAAGATGCTTCTTACACTTTCTCAGTAATATAGCATAAGTTCCCTGAGCGTGCTTTGTCTGTTACAGCCTTATGGCCTGGTTGCCTGGTTATCGGAAACACCGTCGATATTCTCGACAGGGGGAGTACATAACACTTTTCGGTCCTTGACCGAAGAGGGAGAAGCAGACGGTCGGTTAAGACACATATAAAGTTCGGGTGGACAAAGATATGATATAAGTACTTCGGTACATACAATCATTATACATAAAATTCTTTTACCCAAGTAACTTGGGGGCTCTTAAATTTATGTGAGCTATTTTATAATAAGTGTTCTTCTTCCTAGTCGTTGCAAAGTCCTTTTTCTATCACTCCTTTTTTCGACGCGAGTGTGTGGTCAATAGCCGGATTTCCCTCTCAAAGCCGCTAAAGTTTGCTAAACTGGCCTAGCGAGAAGTACTCCGCCTTCGGGATAGGAGGTTGAAGCCGTAGGCTGACCCGCTTGAAGTCTTGAGATAGGATGTGTCATGTTAAAGCACGATAGAAGCACACTTTTTTCTCTAAGACCAATTTTATGATTGGCACCAAACAATTAATCTAGTTCGGACGTCAAGTTTTTACTGACGTTTTTTGGTTTTCCAATCCTATGGCACTTTTCAACTATTTGTGTGTTTTCCGCATAAGTCCCGCAGTGCAACGCTGGACACCTTTAGAGATTCGGCAAAAGTTCTCGGATATTGTTATATATGCATCAGTTTCAAATTGTGTCTTCGGTCGATAGTTGGGTTGCCCAGCTCCTGTGCTTGCCTCCTACATTCCGCTTTGTTCGGTTAGGTGTGCAAAAGGAGAACCACTGCGATTGTGCTTTCAGCTCGCATGGTTAAGCACCTCGGCGGAGAAAGCCGAAAGCTGACTATCACAATAAACATAAACTGGTCAGCAATCCGATGACTATGTTAAATGATGGACCGTTCATAACATTGGCCAAAGTGTTTACGGCTTGACCTCGGCTGTCGCCGAACACTAAGCGGGGGGGCTACTTGCTGGCCTCCCAACTTTAAGGTCCTATGACTAAGTGAAAGTTATAAAGCCCGCACATCTGATTGCCTCGTTTCCGCCAACACAACCGCCTTCGGGCACCGAGACGTCGGCTAAGGGTTGTTTTGTTATTTCGGAAACACCCTGCATAGCATCTACAAGGGGGTAGAAGCCGACGATGGGCCACTTTAAGATTATAAACGGTCGCAACGGAAGTGAAAATTTGGGTTCATCTAGACCACAGAGTTTGGAAGCTTTCCCCGAACTAAATCCTCAGTATTTTCCTCCCACGTTAATCGGAGCTGAGGTTTCATGATCATGCTTAGCATGACAATCCAAAGAAAGGAACCGATAGCGGGACTATTTTCTTTGGACGATGTTTCTTATGTTAAACAATAATATAACATGTCTCTCTGTGTACCTTTGTTTATAAACCGTATGGCCAGATCGCCTTGTTTGCCGTAAATCTTTGCCCTCATAAAGGCATTATAAAGTGGGACAAACAATCCCCGGCTACTGGCCGAGGAGGTTGAAGCCGGTGGCCGGTCAACAAAGTTTTGTACAATGCGAATCCGAGCATTGATGATGTAAAGTACTTGGATACATAGAATCATTACACATAAATTGTGATTTTACTTTGGACATCGATCCTTAATTCGGCCACCCGTGCCCACATTAAGGCTCGGGGCTACTGGGCTTCGTGCTTATTATTTACAAATATTAAAGGGGTACATAGATCCCCTATCTGGTGTCGCCACCCGACCAGTGTCTTGGGGGCTACCGCATTGACAATCCAATGCAGAAAATTTAAAGTGCAATATAGTTTTCGAAGAGATTATTAACCTCAAGTTGGTCGGCCACACCCAACCTGAGTCTCGAGGGCTTTGCACACCGATTTTCTATTCCTAAGTATGCCGCCGAGCTGGGAATTGATCCTCAGGCTGATTTTATGAATCGACCCGAGTCTCAGGGGCTACTAGGGCCAGCGGTTTAATTTTTTCCTTCAGGTGCATCCTGGATATTAGGCCAACACGCACCTTGAGGACTATTGGCTATACATCTTGGCAGAGATTACATTTCATAATTCGGAATTAAATTCATAAAAATCAGCCCATGGCCGAGGTGGTGCACCACGGATACAGTCCGGCGTTGGTGCTCGACTACAATAGACACCTCGGAAGCAGTCCAGCATAAAGCTTGGATGCTAGTGGCTGGCTCCGTAGAGGGCATTTCCGGTATTAAGCTTAGCTAAAATCTTTCAACTTTTTTGAACCAAGGTGATCTATGACACCTCGGATATAATCTGGCGTTGGAGCTTGGATATAGTATGGCATTGGAGCTTGGACACAGTCCGGCGTTGGAGCTCGGATACATTCCGGCGTTGGAGCTCGGAAGCAGTCTAGTGTTGGTGCTCGGCTGCAAAAGACACCTCGAATGCAGTTCAGGGTTGAAGCTCGGACACAAGAGGACACTGCCGCCCGCGAACAACTTCAAACCCGAGGTGTGGCATTAAAATAACAAGGCATTGATAAAGGCTGAGAACTTAAAGGGGTTCCTCGGATACCCGACATGTAAACTCTTTGGATTTACTTTGGCGATTCTCAAGACCGAAGATGAGTGTCGGGGGTTGGATACGACATATGCCAAAGGATGGCTTATCATGGTGGGAGCGAGTAGAACGTCGCCGGTGCCTAGAAGCGGGATGAGGCGAAGACATGCACGCCGATGGAACTTACCCAGCTTCAGGGCTCTCCTAGGAGATAACACCCCTACTGCTGCTCTGCGGGGTCTTCGCATGATCACTAAGGCAAAGTGACTACAATGGTGCTCCTGGAGCTGTTTCGGGAGGCAGGAGAGGGCAAGGCTAGCTCTCTCCTCCCTGTGCTATCTGGTCTGTCTCTATCTAGGTCCGAACCCTTTGCATAGGTGCCCCGAGGGGTTTATATAGGCCTACCCCCCGGGGGTACAATAGTAATCCGGCTGGGCGCGGGTCCCAGCCGTCTGTCTCTCAGGCCGCCGTCCTCCCCGCCGGCTTCTGGGGCCCGCCGACTGGCGGGTCCCGTGGACAGGCTTGATACTATAGCGGCACTCCTGATGACGCAGGCTCGGTCATTGGGCCGTGACAACAGTGCCGCCATCTATCGGGCGATCACTGTCGCCATTCCCCATCCTATCTGGTTAATGGCTCGTGGGGCCCTGGGGAGGAGTCGGCCGACTCCAAGGAGGCCGACTCCCACAGGTCCGTCTTCGGGGCGCTCAGGCCGCCTTCGGCCCACCCACTGACAGGCGGCCCCGCCGCCTTTGGGTCGTACAGGTCGGCGTCGTGGGCACAATGCGTTGTGCACTGTGGCTGAGGTCAGGGCAGGCATGGCAACAGTGCCGCGCCTCGCCGGAGATCTTCCAGCGATATGGCTCACTGTAGCCATGCCGGCCCTTCGTAAGCAGGGGGGAACGGCCATGCCGTGACCGTACCCCACATCGTACTTCGAGTTGAGGGAGGAGTCATGGGGCGACTCTCCATAGTCGGCCTCTCTAGAGGTCGCCAGCTCGGAGTCGGCTTATCTCGGAGTCGCCGTCTGGGACTCGGCTTGTCTTGGAGTCGCTCCTGGGACTCGGCTTGAGGGGCGCGGCCTGCCCCGATGTTTTGAAAGGTCCTGGGACTCGGGTTAGCCTACCCGTGGCCCAATACTCCGACAGTAGTCCCCGAAGCTGGTGAAGCCCTGCGGACGCTGCATTGTGGGGCTTCAACAGTTTCAACATTCCAGGAGTGGACTCTGGAACTCGGCTGCCGTCTTCCCTTGGGCCGACTGTCGAAAGTCGGAGCTCCAGTGAAGAGCCTCAGTTCGAAAGTCGCGGCGGGAAGCCAGATGGCGTGCCTGATACGCTTCCCCGCAGCCATCAGGGCGGTCCTATCGCGTGGCGCCACGTGGGGAGAACAGTCTGCCTGCCCACGCGCGTGACGGGACGGGCCGTCAGGCGGGGCCCGCCACTACCGCGCCTCGGCATACGGACGGATCCGTTGTGACTGAGGACGGTTGGTTTTCCCACGTGGTTACTGCGCACAGTAACTTCGTGGGCAAATCGTGGGGCGGCGTGGGGCATCGTGCGCAGTTAATCCCACGCCCGCCCCCTCGGCTTCTCAGCCCGCAGGGCTATAAGTAGGCGGGGGGAAGCGGAGTGGCACAGCTCGAAAGTCGCGGCGGTAAACCAGGCGGCGTGCCTGATACGCTTCCCCGCAGCCATCAGGGCGGTCCTATCGCGTGGCGCCACGTGGAGAGGGCAGTCTGCCTGCCCACGCGCATGACGGGACGTGCCGTCAGGTGGGGCCCACCACTACCGTGCCTCGGCATACGAATGGATCCGTTGTGGCCGTGGACGGTTGGTTTTGTCACGTCATTACTGCGCGCAGTAACTTCGTGGGGTAAATCGTGGGGCGGAGTGGGGCATCGTGCGCAGTTAATCCCATGCCCGCCCCCTCGGCTTCTCAGCCCATAGGGCTATAAGTAGGCGGGGGGGGGGGGAGCGGAGCGGCACAACACGCGCGTCCTTCTTCCCCGCTCCCCCGCCTCATCTTGCCTTCTCTCTCCTGCCTCCGTCGTTGAGCAAGAGCACTCCACACCACGGTGATGAGCTCTTCCTCCGCCGCGGCCCCCGCCGTGCGCTCCGGCGTGTGGGACGGCTCGGAGGTAGAAGAGGAACACATCGAGTTCCTCCACCGTACACGCTGTCTCCCCAGCGTGGACCTCGTGCGCGCCCGCGCTGCGTCGGAGGGGGAGATCTGGCCGGCGCCGGAGGAGGACGAGCGGGTCATCTTCCGCTCGCACCTCATGCGCGGCCTGGGGCTGCCGGTGAGCGGCTTCTTCCGCTCGTTCTTGGAGTTCCACAGCCTTCAACCGCTCCACCTCACTCCGAATATGGTGGTGTTGCTCTCCGCCTTCGCCACTCTGTGCGAAGGTTTCCTTGGCGTTCTCCCCACCATCGAGATGTGGGGAGAATTCTTCTCTTCTAAGCTCGCCACGCACGTCGCCGGCGTGCCGGCTCAGTGCGGCGCCTACATTGCAGTGCGGCGCTCGACGGCCGACAACCCCTTTCCTCCCATCACGCTGATCAAGTCGGTGAAGATGTGGTAGCGCTCATACTTCTACGTGAAGAACCTCGCCTCCGACGGCGACTGGGTCAACCTGCCGCCTTACAACGCTGCCCCCCTAACTAGGGGGCTCCCCAGCTGGTCTCACCGAGTTAGGACGCTGACTCCCGCCGGAGTAGCCGCCGTAGCGCGACTCCGAGTCTTGACGCAGTCGGAGGGTCTCGTCAGGGCCGACTTGTTGGCCGCCTTCGTGGCGCGCCGAGTTCTCCCGCTCCAAGGTCGGCCACACCTGATCTGTCAGATGAGAGGCCTCCGAGACCCGAGTCGGATGAGCACCAAGGAGATGCCCCGCGCGGAGGTGGCAAACATGGTGAATCATATCGCGAACTGCGAGTTCGGGGAGGACTGGTAGTTCGGCAAGGAGCCGTACTCGCGCGACAACCCCCCACCAGTGGTAAGTCGCGTCCCCCTCTTGTTTTGTCTTCTTTGCGACCGACTCCGGCTTCTGACTCTTGTCGGTTTCTTCTGAGCTAGAATCCCCTTATGCAGCCTGCAGCTGGCGCCACGAGACAGCCCCGCAAGTATGTTCCCGATCGTGCAGACAGCGACGTCGACGACCCCGACTTGGGGGCGGCGGCGATGGAAGCCGACGCCGAAGGCGGGGGAGAAGGAGCAGAAGGTGACTTCAGGCCCTCGGCCACCTTCACCGACTGGCCTGACAACGCCGCCGAAGGGGAAGTCGCCCCGCGCCACCAGCCGAGGGTCGGCTCGTCGGGCGCCGGCTCCTCCGCCGGCCTGGCTGGCCAAGGCGGCGCGAAGAGGCGTCACGCCGGGCCGAGTGCGCCCGGCGGCAAATTGAAGAAGTTCAAGGGGGCGGCCGCCGTGACCAAACAGGAGGAGGCGGCCGCGAAGGCCAACCGCTTCCGTAGGGAGGTGAGAAGGCCGCCGCTAGTCTCTGCGTAAGTCTTTACACTTTTTTATTTTCCTTCGTTGAATCTTGTCCGAGACTTCTTTTATACTCCCTCCATTCTTCTTCAGGGCCCCTCTTTCCCTTGAGAGAGTCGCCGTCCCCTCCATCATGGGGTCGGCAGAGACGTCCGCCAATACTCGGCGGGCCGACCCCGCCGCCAACCTCCGGGAGGCGACGGAGCGAAATGCGCGGGAGAAGCATGAGGAGGAGGAGGTCGAACGTCTGGAGAAGGCGGAGGCCGACAGGGCGGCCGCCTCCACCCAGAAGAAGCTGGAGGATGCCGAAGCCGCCCTTGCGGCGAGACGGCGTGCCGAGGAGGCCGTGCGTCGCCGATCGGCGATGCTCGTCCCCCCACTGTCGTCTGCACCGCCGCCTCCGGAGTTCACGGGGCAGACCGGGGAGGCCGGCACCGAGAACCCTGTCGTGGAGAAGGAGAGCGGCGAGGCTTCTATGTCGGACACTCTCGTGCTGCCACCGCCGCCTCCACCGCCGTCTGGGAGACTGCACGGCAAACAGCCGGTGGGTCCGTCGGAGCTGCCGGTCACGGACGAGGCCGAGGCGCGGCTGCTTCTCCAAGTCGCCTCGCCGGTGCGCCGCCGTCTTGAGAGGGCGACCTCGGCGCCGCGACCTCGGGAGACCGGCGTTGCCAGCTCGGCGACCCTAGATGCCGAGGCCACAAGCGCCGCGCCCACCGGGTGGTTGCGCGGAGGCGGCACCGGGCCACTGAATCAAGCGCTTCTGGACGTTCAGGCGAAGCTGCACGCTGAAGGCGACGCCCTTCAAACTTGCACCAGGGCGCATCTGGCAGCGCGGACGGCCGTCCGAGTACGTTTCCTTCTTCTTTTTGATTCTTGTTTTTCTCTGTGGGGGCGCGCCAGCGCACCCACTGGGTGTAATCCCCGAGTTTCGAGCCAACTGCTGAGCAGGCGGCTCGAAACTCCCTCTGGCGAGTTCCAAATACTAACTTTGTCTTCAATGACTTATTGCAGGAGTATCACAACCTCCGCGCCACTGCCTTCAACCGCAATATTGAGGAGTTGAGCAAGCGGGCTGCCGACTTGTTGGAAAGCCGGAGTAAGTTCTTCTTCTTCGCGGGGGCGCGCTGGCGCACCCGCGGGCTGTAGTCCCCCAGATTCGGGCCGACTGCTGAGCGGTCGGGCCGGATCTTCCCGGCGATCTTCTTTGCTAACGACTTATTTGTCTCTTCTTTCGCTCTTCAGGAGCCAACGCCATTCTTCAGGAGCAGCTGGGCGAGGCCAATACCACCCGGCGTGCCAAGGAGGAGGAGTGTGGCAAGCTTGCCGCGGAGCGCGACCTGCTGGCGGCGCAGCTGGCCGAGCAGAAGGAGCTGCTCAAGAAGGCGCAGGACGAGGCCGAGAAGAAGGAGGCCGCTCTCCTGGCCGAGTTCGAGAGCGAGCGCTCCTCCTGGACTGTCAGGGAGGCGATGCTGACCTCCGGCTTCCACGAGATCGAGGATATCGTTGATGGTAAGTTTCTTTCGTTTCTTCGGGCTTCCGACTATGTGTCAGGCCAACTTCTGATTTTTCGACTTGCTTCTTTTTTGTCTTGGCAGACTTCTTCCCTGGTCACTCGCAGGCAGTCCCTCTGGCCATCGAGGCTGCTCGTGAGGTGCGAAGGGAAAACGGTGAGGAGATCGCCGCTAATGCTCCCCGAACCATCGATGAGCAGCTTCTGAGCATTGAAGCCCGTCTTCGTCCGGCTCACCGACTGATGCGCCGGCTTCAGCGTGGCGGTGCCCAGGCGGTTGCCGCCCTGTGGCCAGGCACGCCGGCTCTGCGCACCGCCAGCCGAACTGCCGACTGGCTGGAGGTTGCTGCCGGCCGTCTTGAGGCCTGGAAGGGCTCCTCGGCCCGGGCCGGAGCGCGCCGGGCCTTGGAGTTCGTCAAGGCGTGGTATCCAGCACTGGACCTGGACCGTCTGGCCGCGTTCCGGTCAGAAGCCCAGGCCGAGCTGGAGGCCGTGGAGGGCGCCCTTATCGAGCGTGCGGTGGCCATCGCCGAGTACACGGACACCAGTGTCTTCGTCCCCGAGCGGGCTGAAGGCGGCGAGGAAGTGCCGCCAGAGTGGTTCGGGATGAATCCGGAGTATGGCGAGGACTCGGCGGAGGTGATCGACTCCAGCACCGAGGAGGAGGACGAGGCGGAGGACGAAGGCGAGGCAGAGGTGCCAGAAGACGGAGCAGGCGGCCAGCCTCAGCTTGATCGCGCCTCCAGCAACGAGCCGCGTCGAGAGAAGGCGACTGCCGCCGGAGGCGATCAAAACGAGACCGCCCAGCCGACAGCCCCAGCGCCTGACACCGCCGCCTCTTCCGATCGTCCGATCCCAGATGCCGCCTCCTAGGCTGCCTTTTTCGCCTCTGTTTGTCTGTCTTAGTAATCTTTTGAAAACTTTGTTAGATTCGAACAATTCCACCCGCGGGGTGTATCTTGAACTTCTATTCGAAGATTCGGCCAAGGGCCTATGTAAATATTTATCCAATTTCCGTCTTTCCTTGCTTACTGCTCTTTAGGCTTTTCCCTTTGCCGCCTTCCTTTAGTCGCTGCCTTGCCAGTGGGACAGCTGCTCTGCGGACTGTCGCTGGGTCAAGTGCTTGGCTACTTCGAGAAGGCAAGTACTTGGCCGTTTAGAGTTTCTTTAGCAAGTCGGATAGAAAGCGACAGGCCGGCTGACCAAGAGTCGGCCGTCCTTGATAGAGGCTAATAAAGACGGCAAGCCGGCTACTCATGAGTCGGCTTTCCGCTTCAGAGATGCTGGAGGCCGTCTTATGCTATGTTCGTGCTTTAGGTCCTTAGCCATTTTTCGTGTGGGCGCCCGTTCTTCCTCACTCCTGCCCGCCTCACAGTCGCTCTGCGAGCTGCGGCTTTGCCAGGAGGCGGATTGGGCACCGCGCACTACTTATCTGACTGCAGGAAGCTCCTCATAGCGCAAGGCGGCGAGTCCCCGGGCCGACTAGTCTGGCCCGGTGCCAAGCGGCTTGTAATGAAAGTAATGTACTCGAAGGCATAATTCTTATCATACAGATAACAAAAAGGGCAGTCCCCGAGCTCGTCTCGGGGGGCCCAAAGTCTTAGTACTTTAATACAAAGGGGTAGTGTGATACATACTGCATCAACTGTAAAATCTTCGAAGAAGATTTGCATTCCACGGGCGCTCTGTCTCTTTGCCGGAGTCGTCCCTCTTGCGCGCTTGGGGCTTCTGACCGTCGATCAGATAGTAGGCGTCGTTCCCTAGCACCTTGATGATGATAAATGGGCCTTCCCAAGGTGCCGGCAACTTGTGCTGGCCGGCTGTTCGCTGGATCAGCCGGAGCACAAGGTCGCCTTCTTGGAAAGATCTTGGCCTGACCTTCTTGTTGTAGTATCGACGCAGACTCTGCTGGTAGATGCTGGACTGGCTGAGTGCCAACAGCCGGCCCTCTTCCAGCAGATCGACGCCGTCTTGACGTGCTTCTTCTGCTTCTTCCTCGGTGTACATGGTGACTCGCGGGGAGTCGAACTCTATGTCCGTTGGGATGACGGCTTCGGCACCATAGACGAGGAAGAAGGGTGTGAAGCCGGTTGACTTGTTTGGAGTCGTGCGCAGACTCCAGAGGACGGCTAGCAGCTCCTCAAGCCAATAGCCGGCAGATCGCTCCAGCGGAACGACGAGTCGAGGCTTCATGCCGGATAAGATGAGGCCGTTCGCTCGCTCCACCTGGCCGTTTGACTGCGGATGGGCAACGGACGCTAAGTCCAGTCGGATGCCCTGTGTCGCGCAGAAACGGGCCAAGGCGCCTTTGGCAAAATTCGTGCCATTGTCGGTGATGATGCTGTGTGGGATGCCGTAGCGAGTTGTGATGTCAGCGATGAAGGTCACTGCAGTCGGACCATTCAACTTCTTGATGGGTTTCACCTCCACCCACTTGGTGAACTTGTCCACTGCGACAAGTAGGTGAGTCAAGACACCTCGTGCCGTCTTGAATGGTCCCACCATGTCCAGGCCCCAGACTGCAAAGGGCCAGGCGATGGGGATAGTCTTGAGTGCGGAAGCTGGCTGAAGTGGCTTGGAACGGAAAATCTGGCACCCTTTGCACTTTTGGACTAACTCTTTGGCCTCTTCCAGGGCGGTTGGCCAGAAGAAACCGTGCCGGAAGGCTTTGGCGACGAGTGCCCTGGAGGCCACGTGGTGACCGCACTCGCCTTCATGGATGTCTCTGAGGATTGCTTGGCCTTGTTCTGCCTCGACGCAGCATTGGAAAACGCCAGTAACGCTGCGCCTGACCAGCTCTCTATTGACTATGGTGTAGGCTGCTGCTCGGCATTGCACTTGTCGAGCCAAGATTTCATCGGTTGGCAGCTCTCTGTTTACTAAGAACCTGAGGATGGGCTGGGCCCATGAAGGTGCTGCTATTTCTTCAACCGCCACTAGTGCGACTTGGACAAGGACGGCCGGGATGGGAGGCGGCGGGTTGGAGTCCGCAGCCGCTTGCTGATTTGACAAAGTCCCGGGGCCGACTGGAGCAGTCCCCGGGCCGAGCTCTGGAGTCTTCGATCTTGCCATTGCAGTCCCTGGGCCGGGTTCTGAAGTCCTCGGGCCGGCTTCGACTGTGTGTTTCTTGGAGTCGGATCCGTCTTCCTCAGGCGGAGCCGGCAGAAAGATTGAATCTGATTCTCGTGACGGCTTGATAGAAGGCTTGAGGAGGCGCCGGAGGGCGACACCGGATGGTATTGCCTGGCGGGTGGAGCCGATTCATGCCAAGGCGTCTGCTTGGTCGTTGTCGTTCCTTGGCACGTGGAGGAACTCGCACCCCTCGAAGTATCCGCTGAGTTGCTGGACGAGGAAACGGTAGCTCGCCATATTTGCGTCCTTGGCGTCCCAATCGCCAGCTGATTGCTAGACCACTAAGTCAGAGTCGCCATAACACAGGATCCGGCGAATGCCGAGTTCTTTGGCAAGCCGGAGCCCGTGGATGAGCGCCTCATACTCGGCCACGTTGTTGGAGGCGGCGAAGTGGATCTGCAGCGCATATCTGAGCTTGTCGCCCTTGGGGGAAGTGAGGACGACGCCGGCTCCCAAGCCGGTGCGCATCTTGGAGCCGTCGAAGTGTATCCGCCAATGGGTGGGGTCGGGCGCTGGCGGCAGATACTGGGTCTCGGCCCAGTCGACGAGGAAGTCGGCCAGTGCTTGCGACTTGATGGCAGTGCGGGCCTCGTAGTAGATGGTGTAGGAGGCCAGGTCGATGGCCCATTTGGCCACTCGGCCAGAAGCATCTCGGCTTCCGATGATCTCGGCCAGTGGAGCTGTGCAGACCACAGTGATTGGATGCTCCTGGAAGTAAGGCTTCAATTTCTTGGCGGCAAAATGCACGCCGTAGCACATCTTCTGGTAATGGGGTAGTTCTGCTTGGAGGCCGACAGTACCTCGCTCAAGTAATACACCGGTCTCTGGACAGGCAGCGCCTTGCCTTCCTCCTTGCGCTCGACTACAATGACTGTGCTGACTACTCGGCTGGTGGCGGCAATGTATAGGAGCATGGGCTCTTTGGGAGTCGGAGCCGCCAGCATAGGGGGAGTAGTCAACATCTTCTTTAGTTGGAGAAAAGCCTCGTCCGCCTTGGGAGTCCACTCAAAGAAGGTTGTCTTCTTCATGAGCTGATACAAGGGGAGAGCCTTCTCGCCCAGCCGACTGATGAATCGGCTGATGGATGCCAAACAGCCGGTGAACTTCTGCACATCTAACAGTCGTCTGGGTGCTTACATCCTCTCGATGGCCTTGATCTTCACAGGATTGCACTCTATGCCGCGTTCGGAGACCAGGAAACCGAGGAGCTGGCCGGCTGGTACTCCAAAAATGCACTTCTCTGGGTTGAGCTGGATCTGGAATCGGCATAGATTCTCAAATGTTTCCTTCAGGTCCTCTAGCAAGGTTCCACGCTTCTCCGTCTTCACCACTACATCATCCACATAGACGTGGGCATTTCTGCCGAGTTGCTTCAGGAGGCACTTCTGCATGCAACGCTGAAAGGTGGCGCCGGCGTTTCTTAAGCCGAACGTCATGGTCAGGTAGTAGAAGGCTCCAAACGGCGTGATGAAGGCGGTCTTCAGTCTGTCAGCCGGGTTCAGCTTGATCTGGTGATATCCTGTATATGCGTCTAGGAAACTCAACAGCTCGCATCCGGCTGTGGAGTCTATCACCTGATCGATTCTCGGCAGAGCAAATGGGTCCTTGGGGCAAGCTTTGTTGAGGCTCGTGTAATCAATGCACATCCGCCACTGCTTGTTCTTCTTCAGCACCAGTACTGGGTTTGCCAGCCACTCTGGAAAAAACACTTCCATGATGAAGCTGGCCGCCAGGAGTTGGGCTATTTCTTCTCCAACAACTCTTCTTTTTTCTTCTGACAGGCGGCGCAAGGGCTGCCTGACGGGCTTCGTATCAGATCGGCGTGTAATTTGTGCTCGGCGAATTCCGTCGGGACACCAGGCATGTCCTTGCGGGACCATGCGAAGATGTCGTGATTCTCACGGAGGAAATCGACGAGCTCGCCTTACTATTTGCTGTCAAGGCCTGTGCCCATGACATCGTATCTCTCCGGGTGCTCCAGGTCCAACGATATCTTCTTTGTTTCTTTGGCCGGCTTGAATGATCCTTTTGCTTCCGACTCCTTGGGGTCGGGCGATAACTCGGGCTGCTTGCCGACCATCGCCATGACCCGATCAAGAAGCCGTTTCTCATCCGCGATCACCAAGGACTCGGCCAGCCGACTGCTTTCGGCCGCGCAAGCGGACGACTTTCTGTAGTCGCCGGACACGGTTAGGATTACCTTGGAACTCGGCATCTTCATCTTGAGGTAGGCGTAGTGGGGGACCGCCATGAACTTGGCCAAGGCGGGTCGGCCAAGCAATGCATGATATGGGCTTTCAAGGTCCACCACCTCAAACCAAATTGGCTCTCGGTGGAAATGATCCTTGTCTCCGAAGAGGACATATATCAGGATCTTGCCGATTGGTGAGCAGGAAAGGCCAGGGACGATTCCGTGGAACACAGTCCGGCTGCTCTGAAGCTGTCTTCGCTTGATTCCTAATTTCTCCATTGTATCCTTGTACAGGATGTTGATACTGCTGCCTCCGTCTATCAGTACTCGCGAGAAGCGAGCGGCCCGCCTATCTGTGGCGAGTGTGGCGCCTAAGACCAAGGCGTAGGAGCCTGGACTCGGCATCACCTCTGGGTGATCAGCTCTGCTCCAACTGATAGGCTTTTCGGACCAATGCATGAACTCTGGTGTACTTGACGCAACCGCATTCACTTCTTGCTGCTGTTGGCGCCTGCTGCGTCGGTCATCCGCTACACTGGTGAACACCACAAAGGCTCCGTGCTCATCCGGGAACTCGTCTTGTATCGCGCCGACTGGCCTGACGGCCGGCTGCTGGGGCGGCAGTGGATGAGGCGGCCCAGCAGGAGGGGGAGGGAACAGGCCGTCCCCCTTGGCGATTCTGGTCAGCTAGTGGCATTTCCTGCTGGTGTGGTTTGATGGCTTCGCGCTGCTGTGGAACTTGCAGGGACCGTCTAGAGTCTGCTCGTAGGAGAAAGCCGGCAGCCAATTGGACTTGCCGCCCTTCTGTCGCTTCGCCGGAGGCGGTCCCTCCAACTGCTGGTCCTCTGCTGTTGCCACTTGCCGACTGTTGGAAGTCGGCTGTGGGGCTTTGTGCTTCTGGTCATTCTGTTGTTGCCGCTGACTGGTGTCTCCAGCCGGAGTTCTTGGAGCCTGAGGGGCGACTTCGCCAGTTGTGCTGACCCTAATCTCCGTCTTCATGGAGGAGTCGGCCATGGCGTACTTGTCCGCCGTGATCAGCAGCTCATCAAGGGTCTCCGGCTCGTCGCAGAGGAGCTTGTGCTTGAGGAGGGTGCCTTCTCTACACCCGGCAGTAAAGTACTCGATGGCCTGCACCTCGTGCACGCCCTCGCAGGAGTTCCGGAGTTCGCCCCAGCGCGTGAGGTAGTCGCGAGTAGACTCGTCAGGGCCTTGCACGCACAAGGAGAGTTGGCGTGGCTTGGGAGGTCGCTTGTACGTGCTGGTGAAGTTGCGAACGAAAGCCTCGGTGAAGTCGACCCAGCTGTTGATGCTGCGAGGCTTCAGACTGTTCAACCATGTCCGGACCGAGCCCTGGAGCATGAGCGGGACGTATCTTACGGCAACACGCTTGTTGCCGTTCGCTATGTTGACGGCGGTGGAGTAGTCGCTTGATCCGGTGGCGGGCGTCGTTCTCTCCAACTCCCTCTCGGCGGCCAAGGCGGTCGCCGAGAGTCGGATGTTCCACGGGCGGCGGGGAGACTCGCCTTTCTCTGCGAGGAGGGGGAGGCAGGTACTCGTTCCGCCGTTCCACCGCTTTGGGGCGGCCGTCTTGGTCGCGCTCGATGGTGATGTGAGTCCGACTGTGGCTGACAGCCGGCTCCTTCTCCTTCTTCCCACGGGCCCCGCCAGTCGGTGTCCGAGACGTCGCACCTTGGTCTCGGCGAGGCGGTGGGTCGTCGTTTTGGTGCTGCGGCGCCTCGGTGCGGCAGCCGGCATCATTCTGTGTGGCAGTCGCGTCGAGGAGCTGCTGAACTCGCTCCGTCATTACGCGGCGCTCTTCGCCTTCGAAGTTGTCGAGCTCGTCTGCCGCCGCCTGGGCGGCACGGATATTCTCTGCGGGCGTGGCATACACAGGGCGATCAGCCCCGAAGAGGTTGGCGATTGCCGCGCCGCGCTGTCGGACCGCGCCTAGGCGGCTAGGCCCGGTCGGAGCCGGCGAGCCGCCTACGGCGCGATCCATCTCGCGTTGGTAAGCTTCTGACAAGCGCCCCATGCTTGCCAGCTTCTTCGCGCCCTCGACGAGCTAAAGGCGGAGCGCCTCCAGCGTCTCGGCGTCGGCGTCTTCCAAAATCGGCGCTGCAAGGCCTCGCAGGGCCGCGTCAAGCGGGTCGTGCGCTCCTTCGCTGGAACGCTCGCCGTGGTCGAGGACGAGGACCTCAGTGACGGTGCTTCCGCCGCTCCCCGCATAAGGGAGCGGCTCGTCGTAGACCACCACGTTGGTGGGGAACGCATCGAGCGACGCGGTGTTGGAGTCGACCAGCATCGGGTCGGTGGATCCTATGGACTCCAGGTCCGCAGCAGGCTCGCCGGCGACGTGGAGTTGGTCGAGGAGGCCCGCGAGGAGGCTCTCGGGGACACTCGTGCCTGCATCGGATGCAGGCTCATCGGAGAGGCGAACCTCGCCGATAAGATCGGCGTGGCAGCTGGCCGCACATGCGATCTCAGCGCCGTGCAGCGCGTCGGCACAGACACCATCCGGCGTGCCGGGCTGGCTGTGCTCGCCGGGGAGGAACAGGGTTCCCGTCCAGAGCAGATCTCCGGATGACGGTGCACCTCGCCCCATGGTGGGCGCCAAATGTCGGGGGTTGGGTACGACATATGCCAAAGGATGGCTTATCATGGTGGGAGCGAGTAGAACGTCGTCGGTGCCTGGAAGCGGGATGAGGCGAAGACATGCACGTCGACGGAACTTACCCAGCTTTAGGGCTCTCCTAGGAGATAACACCCCTACTGCTGCTCTGCGGGGTCTCCGCATGATCACTAAGGCAAAGTGACTACAATGGTGCTCCTGGAGCTATTTCGGGAGGCAGGAGAGGGCAAGGCTAGCTCTCTCCTCCCTGTGCTATCTGGTCTGTCTCCATCTAGGTCTGAACCCTTTGCATGGGTGCCCCGGGGGGTTTATATAGGCCTACCCCCCGGGGGTACAATAGTAATCCGGCTGGGCGCGGGTCCTAGCCGTCTGTCTCTCAGGCCGCCGTCCTCCCCGCCGGCTTCTGGGGCCCGCCGACTGGCGGGTCCCATGGACAGGCTTGATACTGTAGTGGCACTCCTGATGACGCAGGCTCGGCCATTGGGTCATGACAACAGTGCCGCCATCTATCGGGCGATCACTGTCGCCATTGCCCATCCTATCTGGTTAATGGCTCGTGGGGCCCTAGGGAGGAGTCGGCCGACTCCCACAGGTCCGTCTTCGGGGCGCTCAGGCCGCCTTCGGCCCACCCACTGACAGGCGGCCCCGCCGCCTTCGGGTCGTACAGGCCGGCGTCGTGGGCACAGTGCGTTGCGCACTGTGGCTGAGGTCAGGGCAGGCATGGCAATAGTGCCGCGCCTCGCCGGAGATCTTCCAGCGATACGGCTCACTGTAGCCATGCTGACCCTTTGTAAGCAGGGGGGAACGGCCACGCCGTGACCGTACCCCACATCGTACTTCGAGATGAGGGAGGAGTCATGGGCCGACTCTCCATAGTCGGCCTCTCTAGAGGTCGCCAGCTCGGAGTCGGCTTATCTCGGAGTCGCCGTCTGGGACTCAGCTTTTCTTGGAGTCGCTCTTGGGACTCGGCTTGAGGGGCGCGGCCTGCCCCGATGTCTTGAAAGGTCCTGGGACTCGGGTTAGCCTACCCGTGGCCCAATACTCTGACAATGAGCAGATTTGTTGAACCAGTTTTCAAGACCAACGACCGAAGATGAAGAATAGTGTGGAAGAATCGAGGAGCGTCCCCAACTTGAAGACCGGTTCAGGGGGCTACTGTCGGTGTCCTGGACTAGGGGGTACTCACCACGTCGTCTCCCGATCAGTCAGATTGGGCCGAGGACCCCCATGGCCGTATACTCATGGGCCAATTCGAACAGTTGCTGCATACAAGGAAGATTCCACAAGACTTGGTGATCAAGACAAGGACTCCTCCCCACTGGCGTATTCGGCTAGGACTCTTGTTATCCTAGGCCTCTGGTACATTATATAAACCAAGGCCAGGCTAGTCAATAGATTATGACATTACTCATCATACCTCTAGGGTTTAAACCACAACATATGATCTCGGGGTAGATCAACTCTTGTAACCCCTATACTCATTAAAGTCAATCAAGCAGCATGTAGGGTATTATCTCATCAAGAGAGCCCGAAGCTGGGTAAAATTCCATGTTCATGTTACCATCGATCCTAAGACACACAGCTTGGGACCCCCTACCCTAGATCCGCCGGTTTTGACACCGACAATAGCCTCCACACAAAATCTAACCATTACACACATTATACCAAACTTGGTGGGACCGAATCAAAAAACACGGTCGGACCGATTCAGTACATATGTGACCGTTAGGCAATTTCGGTCGGACCGACATGATCAACTCGGTGGGACCGATGTGAAAGGGTTAGGGTAAAATCTCATCTCGGTTTGACCGATTACACAACTCTGTGGGACCGATTTGGTAATAATTAAAACAGAGACTTGGTCAGGCAAACTTGGTGTGACCGATTACGTATTGTCGATGGGACGAAAATATTGCAATAGACAACAGAGAGTTTGCAAGCCCATCTCGGTGAGGCCGAGATCCCATCGGTGTGACCGAACTGATTAGGGTTTTTGGCAGTGGCTATGTCAACTGAACTCAGTGGCGCCGGATGGATCAAATCGGTGGGGCCGAGTTTGACTTTTAGTTTTGGACATATGTGGATATGAGAAAGTGGTTGAGGGCTTTGGAGCATATCACTAAGCACTTTGAGCAAGCAAGCCATTAAGCAACACCTCATCCCCTTTAATAGTATTGGCTTTCCTATGTACTCAATGTGATCTTGGATCACTGAAATAAAATGTAGAGTCCTGAGCTTTTAGCTTGAGCCAATCCTTTGTTCTTAGCATCTTGAAGGGGTTCCACATCCTCTTGTCCATGCCACTCCACTGTTGAACTTATCTAAAATATACTAGATGAAAGTATTAGTCCAACAAGAGATATGTTGACATTAGTTACCAAAATCACCCAGGGAGCACTTGTTCTTTCAATCTCCCCCTTTTTGGTAATTGATGAAAACATACATCAAAGCTTTAGATAAAGATATAGAGAAAAGCAAGTAAAGCTTTGGAAAGACATGTAACATGCATAGGCTCCCCCTACATGTATGCAATCATGTAAATATGGAACATAAGATCATGTGAGTGCATAATCATGACAGAGCAAGCAATGAGTTACATGTATCTTGGCTATATGCATCAGAGCAAATGGTGTGAACATGGGAAATGTACCTTCAAGCTCATGAGTCCTTCTTGCAAACAATATGTACATCAGCAAGATAGCTTCATGCACATGAGTGTGATGCATATACTTACCTTGTGGTCTTGAACTAGCTTTGGAAGAGATGAACATGAGTAAACAAGGTTAGACAACACAGAAAAATCAACTAAGCAAAGCAAGAGAAGAAAACCACAATAGTACCAAGATTGGGATAACATGTAGAGAGTGAATACTGGGTACTCTAATTGAGTGAAGACATGTCCCCAAAGGTAAAGATATGCAATGAATTTGAGGATTTCCTTCCATTATGTCTTGCTCCCCCTGAATCTTATAATGGATATTGGGAGAAGATAGGGAAAAGAAAATCAGAGCAAAGCAAACACAAAAACAACAAAAGCATGTATTTACCCTCTAAAGACATGAAATTTCTCTCATCTTTGAATGCCAAGCAACTGGGGTCTCTCTTTTGATAGGAAAGTTTCTCTCCCCCTGGTGCTCTCTCTCCCTCTAATGGAGTAATTAAGCTTTGATGTGAACTCTCTCTCCCCCTTTGACATCAATTTCCAAGAAGGGTCTTCTCGAGTGTGAGTCAAAATAGGTTTGGTCCTTGAGTCACAGAGCAAAGCAGCACATGTGATGCTGGTAGAGGAAAGAATCATTGAGTGGAGCTGGAACAAGAATGTGCAGAATGCATGTGACAGAGTGATTTCTCAGTTTTGAAGTCGGCTAAACCGAGTTGGTTCCTTCGGTGGCACCAAAAAAAATTGGTTTGACCGAAAGAGGCAAATCAGTTTGTCCGAGTTCATCACAGAGAAAGCACTAGTCACCTCAACTCACTATGCAAGTAAGATCTCACAAGGATTTGCAATGAATTGGGTGCAGAGAAATGTAGAACAGAAAATAAAAGAGAAGAAATCTAGATAAAGTTTTTTTTGAAAAAGAAGGGAACAAATATGCATGAATCAAAATTCAAGAACAAGGAGAAACACTGGAGAACTTCATCTAGAATTGGTCGGCGACAAGGTCACCTATGTTAGAGTATATTGACTTAGGAGTCAAGTGAGGACACTTGATCATAGGTCATACTCATCGTTTAAGCTCAAAATGGGGTTGCCATTTTTCGTTTAAGCATCTTGATGTATTCACATCTTGTTGAGTTGCTTTGATCCATGTCTTGGGTTAAAGCTTCTCTAAGATGGAATAACATACCTTGGGTGGTGGTGTTGATCTTGATCATGTAGTTGAACTTGTGTGGGATGCTCAATGTTGTTGTAGTTCATTTGGAGCACCACTTGTAATTGGAGTTCATCTTCCTACATGGATTAGATTTGCAAGGAAGAGCACTTGTGTATCCAAAATGACAATCATGAAAATTTGATATAGAAATTTGTCAAAGGATATGTTTGAAGGGTTTCATGCTTCCTTGTCTTCAACCACCATAAAGTAGAGACTTGGTGATGTAGAGATTGCTCAGGATATGAGTGAGTTGCAATCTCATAGATTTAGATCCATCCAAGTACCTACATGGGTTAGATAACATGCAAGGGTCCAAATGTATCCAAGATATATGATTATCATCCTAAGAGAAATATCAAGGATTAGTCATAGGCTCATGTCTTGCATGTATCCAAATGGACTTCCTACTCCAAGTTGGAGGCATCAATGATGTCCAATTCACCTCTCAACCTGCAAAACACTTTCTCATCAAGTGGTTTAGTGAATATATCTGCCAATTGCTTGTCGGTGTGAACATGCTTAAGGTTAATATCACCCTTAGCAACATGATCTCGAATGAAATGATGACGAACTTCAATGTGCTTAGTTCGAGAGTGTTGCACGGGATTTTGAGAAATCTTAATAGCACATTCATTGTCACAAAGCAAAGGAACATGTTTCACATGTATCCCATAATCTTTAAGAGTTTGGGTCATCCAAAGTAATTGAGCACAACATGAACCAATGGCAATGTATTCCGCTTTGGCGGTGGATAAGGATATGTTTTGTTTCTTGGAGGACCAAGACACAAGAGATCTACCAAGAAATTGACAAGTACCCGAAGTGGACTTTCTATCAACCTTGTCACTGGCATAGTCTGAGTCGAAGTAGACAACAAGATTCAAAGAGGCCCTCTTTGGATACCAAATGCCAAAGTTTGGTGTATGAATTAAGTATCTCACTATCCTTTTCATGGCCTTAAGATGACACTCTTTAGGGGACGCTTAATATCGTGCACACATGCACACACTTAGCATGATATCGGGACGAGAGGCACATAGATACAATGATGAACCAATCATAGAGCGATAAACCTTTTGATCAACGGGTTCACCACCTTTGGTCAAGTCAAGATGTCCACTAGTAGGCATGGGTGTACTCATACCTTTGCATTCTTTCATATTGAACTTCTTGAACAAGTCTTTGCTGTACTTGATTTGAGAGACGAAGGTGCCTTCCTTAGTTTGCTTGATTTGCAAACCAAGAAAGAACTTGAGTTCACTCATCATAGACATCTCAAACTTCTCCGACATAAGCTTCCCAAACTTCTCACTAAAATGAGGGTTAGTTGATCCAAATATAATATCATCAACATAAATTTGTCACACAATTCTCCATTAACCCTTTTAGTGAAAAGAGTAGAATCAATTTTTCCAATCTCAAAGCCATTTTCAATAAGGAACTTGGTCAAGCATTTATACCATTCTCTAGGAGCTTGTTTAAGACCATAAAGAGCTTTGTGAAGTTTGTAAACATGATTGGGTTTCTTAGAATTAACAAAGCCAGGAGGTTGTTTAACATAAACTTCCTCCTCAATTTCACCATTTAGAAAAGCACTTTTAATGTCCATTTGGTATAAGGTGATATCATGGTGATTAGCATAGGCAAGTAAGATGTGAATGGACTCAAGTCTAGAAATGGGGGCATATGTCTCACCATAGTCCATACCTTTGACTTGAGTGTAGCCTTGGGAGACGAGACATGCTTTGTTGCGAACTACTTGTCCATCTTCATCTTGCTTGTTGCGAAACACCCATTTGGTACCGACGATGTTGTGGTTGTTGTCGGGCTTCTCGACCAATGTCCACACTTGGTTTCTCTCAAGTTGTGTAGCTCTTCATGCATGGAATTTATCCAATCCGGATCTTCCAATGCTTCTTCAATCTTCATAGGTTCAATGCTAGAGATGAATGAATAATGTTTACAAAAATTAGCCAAACGAGATTTTGAGCGAGTGATTCTCCCGGTTTGGATATCATTTTAGATTTGCTCGATGGGGTGGTCTCTAGCAACTCTTGCTCGAACTCGTGAGACCTTTTGCTTTGATCAGGGTGGAACATCTTCTTCATCATCTCGTTCTTCTTCTTGGCCTTCATCATTGTTGACGTTGTCGTTCTCTTGTTGTGGTGGAGAAGGAGGTTGATGCGGTTCATGTTTGTGTACTTCCTCGTTTTCTTCATCTTGGTGTGTCCCGCTTGTGGATGCTTCCATATCAACTCTTGGTTCACCTGTCGTGAGGTAGAAGCTTCCACTTGGACGGACGAGGTACTCTCCTTCACCTCTGTTGGATGAACCTTGACAATAGACAAGTCTTGGATTGCTTCCGAAGGATCTTTATCTCCTACATCAATTGGCAATTGATCTACTTGCGAGGCATTAGATTCATCAAACTTCACATCTACCATCTCTTCAACCTTTCGAGTGAAATTGTTGTAGACACGGTATGTGTGAGAGTTTGAGCCATAACCAAGTAGGAATCCCTCATGAGATTTAGGAGCAAATTTGGAACAACGATGCTTATCAAGAATGTAGCACTTTGAGCCAAATACTCGAAAGTATCCAACTTGGGGTTTGTTACCGGTGAGGAGCTCGTATGTCGTCTTGCCGAGTAGCTTGTGAAGATACATGCGATTTGTCGCATGACAAGCTGTCTCAACCTCTTCCGCACAAAAGTGCTTTGGCGTATTGTACTCATCAAGCATCGTTCTCGCCATTTCGATGAGCATCTGACTCTTCCTCTCAACAAATACATTTTGTTGAGGTGTGTATGTAGCCGATAACTCATGTGAAATCCCTTCTTCATCAAGAAAGTGTCCACATTGGCGTTCTTGAACTCCGTTCCGTTGTCGTTGTGAACCTTCTTGATCTTCACTTCAAATTGATTTTGGGCCTTCCTAGCGAAGTTTTTGAAGTTCTTCTGAACCTGCGATTTATCATCGAGAAAGAACACCCACGTAAATCTTGAAAAATCATCAACTATAAGACCAAATGAGTTTCCACCGAGACTTTTGTAAGCATTGGGACCAAAAAGATCCATGTGAAGTAGCTCGAGCGGTCTCCTTGTGGTCATGATGTTTTTCACGGGGTGGCTTCCTCCAACCTGTTTACCTGCTTGGCAAGCGCTTCAAAGTCTATCCTTATCAAATATGACATCTTTAACACCAATGATATGATCACCTTTAATAAGCTTGTCAAGGTTTCGCATGCCCACATGAAGTAACCGTCTATGCCACAACCAACCTTTAGAAGATTTAGCAATTAAGAAAGTTCTGGGTTGAGCCTTTTTAGTGAAATCAACAATGTATAGATCACCTTTGCGTATACCGGTAAATACCATTTTATGATTATCTCTAAGAAACACTTGGCAATCTACTTTGGTAAATTGGACATTGAAGACAAAGTCAGCTAATCTAGAAATAGAAAGCAGATTATAGCCAAGAGATTCAACAAGCATGGCATTTTGTATGGCGCTATCATGTGAGATGGCCACCTTACCGAGGCCAACCACCTTACCCTTTGAGTTATCACCAAAAGTGACATACTTTCGAGGGCCGTCGTTTTCAGCAAGCTCACCAAACATATCTTTATCTCCGGTCATGTGATCGGTACATCCACTATCAAGGACCCATTCCTTTCCTCCTGCCATGTACCCCCGAAGATTTGCCATAAGACCAAAGTGTCTCATTGGATCATCAAGATCATAGCCACTATCATCATCCTCATCATAGTATCCATGTTCAACAACGTCATGTGGTGGATCAATTCCTAGAGAGGGTGATTCATTAGACAAATGATTTTGACAATAATCATCTTTATGAATTCTAATAGCTTCGGAAATAATATTGCTAATAATTCCAACATCTCCTTTGGCACGCATAAGATTTGTAAGCTCAAATAGACAGTCACCAAACTTAGGATCATTGGAATTCATCTTACTCAAGGCAATAGATTTATGAAGAATCTCATCTAGATTTTGCAGTGAATAATTTGGAAATCGTTCCTCAAGAAATTTCCATATAGTGTAGGCACACTTCAGAGTAGGCAATCAACCAATCAAGTTTCTAGGCAAACCTCTAGTGATAAGATTAACAGTTCTAAGATTGTGAATCATGTCAATTGACTCATCAAGGGTAGAACGCATAGGATCAACATGAGGTGCACAAGGGCTAGTAATGTACTTGTTCAAATGATATTCATTGAAAATCACAAGCATCTCATTTTTCCACTCATGAAGTCTAAGACTCCCCAAAGTAGACTCATCCATCTTCCTCTAATGGTGTTTAAACCAAGGCAATGGAGACCAAAGCTCTGATACCAATTGAAAGGATCGAGAAGAGGTGTCTAGAGGGGGGTGATTAGACACTCAACACACAAAGTTGTCAGTTTTTAAGTTTCTCAAGTTTGGGTGGAGATTTAGCATAAGTTTAACCATTCACAATACATATCAAGCAAGCATGCAAAGAGTATATGAGCAGCGGAAAGTAAAGCATGCAACTTGCAAGACAGTAAAGGGATGGGATTGGAGTGTGCAAACGCAATTGGAGACACGGATGTTTTTGGCGTGGTTCCGATAGGTGGTGCTATCGTACATCCATGTTGATGGAGACTTCAACCATGAAGGGTAACAGTTGTGCGAGTACACGGAGGGCTCCACCCACGAAGGGTCCATGAAGAAGCAACCTTGTCTATCCCACCATGGCCATCTCCCACGAAGGACTTGCCTCACTAGGGTAGATCTTCACGAAGTAGGCGATCTCCTTGCCCTTACAAACTCCTTGGTTCACTCCACAATCTTGTTGGAGGCTCCCAAGTGACACCTAACCAAGCTAGGAGACACCACTCTCCAAAAGGTAATAGATGGTGTGTTGATAATGAACTCCTTTCTCTTATGCTTCAAATGATAGTCTCCCCAACACTCAACTCACTCTCATAGGATTGGATTTGGTGGAAAGATGATTTGAGTGGAAAGCAACTTGGGGAAGGCTAGAGATCAAGATTCATATGGTAGGAATGAAATATCTTGGTCTCAACACATGACTAGGTGGCTCTCTCTCAGAAAATGAGTAGTGGAAGTGTAGGCACGATCTAATGGCTTCCCTCACGAATGAGGAGAGGGTGGTGGGGTATATATAGCCTCCACACAAAATCTAACCGTTACACACATTATACCAAACTCGGTGGGACCGAATCAGAAAACTCGGTCGAACCGATCCAGTACATATGTGACCGTTAGGAAGTTCCGGTGGGAGCGACCTGATCAACTGGGTGGGACCGATGTGCAAGGGTTAGGGTAAAACCTCATCTCGGTTTGACCGATTACACAACTCGTGGGACCGATTTGGTAATAAGTAAAACAGAGAGTTGGTCAGGCAAACTCGGTGTGACCGATTACGTATTCTCGGTGGGACAAAAATATTGCAATAGACAACAGAGAGTTTGCAAGCCCATCTCGGTGAGGCCGAGATCCCATCGGTGTGACCGAACTGATTAGGGTTTTTGGCAGTGGCTATGTCAACTGAACTCGGTGGCGCCGGATGGATCAAATCGGTGGGGCCGAGTTTGACTTTTGGTTTTGGACATATTTGGATATGAGAAAGTGGTTGAGGGCTTTGGAGCATATCACTAAGCACTTTGAGCAAGCAAGCCATTAAGCAACATCTCATCCCCTTTTAATGTCGGGGATATACCCCGCGGTGTAACCCGGCCGCAAGGTATAACCCGGTCGGACATGGCGACTCACTAATGACCCGCCCTGTCTGGACGACACACTAAGTGACCCGCCCGATCCTGGCGACTTATGGGTGACCTGGCAAGCGGATCAGAGGAGCGACAAGACCCGGGGGCCTAGGAGGCTCAAGGCCCAGAAGGCCGGCTTATGTTATGATAGGCCGGCTTAAGAGGAAAGGCATAAGGAGTATCTCCCTTACAAGGAATCAAGACCCGGACTTATATCCGGCTTGTAGTACAAGATAGGCTAGTCCTATTAGGACTCCACATGTAACCCGCCCCTCTAACTTATATAAGGAGGGGCAGGGCTCCCCAAAGAGGGACAAGCAACAAGAAACAATATCTAGGGCTAGACACAAAGGGGAGCCAGCTTACGGCGACTCTTCTCATGAGCATAATGAGACCTAGCCACAAACAACATGTAGGGTTGTTACCGGATGATGTTTCTCGGGGCCCGAAGCTATCTAAATCTTTGTCTTGCGTGTTGCGTCTCTCGCCCCGATCAATCCCTCTCAAGCTACCACATAGATGCATTGGCCTCGCGACTAAGTCCTGACACTAAGGACATCTGACGTGTTAATTCCACGACAGTTGGCGCCCACCGTGGGGCCTGCGCACGGTGGTGTTGAGTTCTTGAAGGGTGCTATCCCAGGGATCGAGAAGTTCCACCCAGCTTATTGAAGAAGTTCCGGTCGACTTAATGAAAGGTTCCGTCTAAATCGCCGAAAAAGTTCCAACCGCATCGACGAAAGGTTCCGCCTGGATCGGCGAAAAGTTCCGACTGCTTCGACGAAAGGTTCCGTCTGAATCGGCGAAAGGTTCCGACCGACTCAACGAAAGGTTTCGTCTGAATCACCAAAGAGTTCCGATCGCCTCGACGAAAAGTTCGGTCCAAATCGCCGAAGGGTTCCAGCTGAATCGCCAAAAGGTTCTGTCCGAGTCATCAAAGAGTTCCGACTTAGGCTACAGAAAAATTCCGGATTATCAAAGGTTCCGGCCGGGTTATGTGGAAAGCTCAGGCACTAGAAGACATAGAGTCAATTAACTCTTTCGTCAAAAAAAGCAGCACTATGCATTATCTGGCGCCAGCATCCGGCGAAAAATACCAGGTGATGTCCATCCAGTTTTATGTTTATCAATATTTATTAATTTCTTGAAAACAACTACTCTGCCTATAGTGTTGTTATATACAACCATTGCCCCTGCGGTCCGGTTTACGTCAATGCGCCGACCGGCTTGCCCGTCAGCACCACCTTACAACGCCACAGACGACTCGCCCGTCCGCCCTCGCGGCCGGTTCACGCGTCCTCACCGGCTTACAACGTGGATGATAGCTTGCTAGTCCGCGCCGGCTTACAAACGCCGTGGCCGATTTATCGATTTATTCCCGCGGCCGATTCATCCGTGAGGGATTTTGGTTTCACCCAGGGATCATCAATTTCATGGCGGATTATTTTCGGCCTAGACATACCAGGTGATATCCATCCAAGTTTGTTTTATTATCACATGTTGTTTTTGTCAAAGAACGAGTTTATCTTTGCCCTGGTCTGCAATATTGTTTATGCAGGGCAATTATTTATCTACTACCACTATAAAAGAAAGAGAGAGGCAGATCCAAACAATCACACCCATCCATCATCAATATCTAATGGTCAATAATCCTCCTATGTTTAACGCTGCAACCACGCGTTAAGCCACCACAATCCATCCATCGCTAATCTGCCCCGCCGTAAAAGAAAAACCTCTACCCGCACGACTCACGACCATGACCTCGATCTCTCGCCCCCCCTCCTGCCCCTCCTCCCCCAATGGACACCGCGGCACGGGCGGGGGCCTTCGCACGCCGATCCTCCCGGACCATTCTCCGCCCCGCTGTTCCTCCCGCAGCCGTTCGCCGCGGGAGCCGTTCCTCCCATAGCCGTTTGCTGCCTCGCCGTTCCTCCGCTCCATTCACCGCGGGAGCCGCCGTGCCGTTCCTCCCGCTCCGTTCGCCACGGGAGCCGCCATGCCCTTCGCTGCCCAGCCGTTCCTCCTGCTCCATTCGTTGCGGGAGCCGCCACACCCTTCGCTGCCCAGCCGTTCCTCCCGCTCCGTTTGCCGCGGGAGCCGCCACGCCCTTCGCCGTCCCGTCGCATGGTGGTCGCAGGGGTGAGATGACTGGATCTTGTGGGTTCGGGCATGTCTACCTCGGGATGAATCTGGATACTGTCGACCTCCTCGCAGTAAAGCAGGTGCTGGATTTTGCGATTTGGTGATCTGGTTTGCACTTTCTGCAGACTTGAAGTCATTTGTTACACTAACTCTCTCTCCTTTGTTTGATTTTTTGTTCCAACTTTGATTGGAAGCACCAACACGACCCGGGAGAAAGCCCAAGTGAGTACCACTTCCCCAACCGATCTGGTTACAAATTTAGTTCTTGAGATTTTTCTTCATATGAGGTGATTTGTGGCTTCTGTTTCTACAATTAGGCGCATATAAGATAACTCAAGGAAGAAGTGCAGCTCCTCGAGAACCTTTTGCACCCCAATATTGCAGTAAGTAGATGAAATACTACTGATTACATATCGGTTTTTTTATTTAACTTCTAGCCCGTAGTTGCTTGATATATTTTCTATGGTTTGAGATTAGGTGCACTGTATATATCTTGTTGGAGTTTCTTCCTGACCCATGGCACGCTGCCAGCCAGCTCTCACCACTCCGACCTCCACGTAGGTAACTCCTCTACTATATCCTCCTCTGCTAATTTTGAAGGTGAATAGCCTACCATTTCAATCTATATGAAATATTGCTGAATTTTGTAAACTGTCAGATCATGGTACTTACATCCAATGAAATCTTGCTGAATGTTTCAACCTACAGGATCGGGTATTAGAAGGCTGATATGGATTATGCTCGACCTCTATGACTTCATTTGATTTGATTCCCTATGATGCAATTGACACAATTATCCTCGATACCAACAATGATCACCCTGGGATATGGGCTACCTAATATTCTTTATTTTCATTTTTCTTACGCTTATGGTATGATTGCAGTGGTTGGTTGGACTAAGTGAGGATTTGTTGGCTATAAGTTAACTGCAAATCATTTTTTTGTCAAATGGCACATGATTCTGATTAAATCATGGTGATATATTTTCTTGTAGGGAGAGAAGGAGGATATAATGGCATTGTGGATACATATAAGAAGACCCAACGGAAGAAGCAAAGGGAGGAATGCCAATAACAAGGGGCTGCAGCTCAAGGTCAAGACTACAGAGTTGAAGAAGAGATGTAACAAGTGCAAAGCTTGTGACCTTTTTCAAACAATAGTGGAATCCTCATTTTATCGATTTAATTTTTCTCTTAAATCAAGACTTGATGATTGTCTTCTTCACTCCACAAAGTAAGAAGCTGAAACCTCTTCAATGATGTTTCACTTCAGTCAGCCTATGATGGTGTTTCAGCTTCAGGTCTCATTCCTTTAATGCCTACAAATTAAGGTATCATTCCTTTAATGCCTACAAATGGTGTTTCACTTCATTCAAGTAACAATGTTGTGATTTACTATGAGCCTATGATCCATCCGTCCAGGAGATTTACCTCTCTCCATGTAGATCTATTTGCATTGTTGTACTAACATTTCATATATAGATTTACGAACCCTGTCAAATAAGTAGTCTTACGTTTCTTCATGATGCTGAATCCCGGTGTACATGATGTAATTTTTTTTGCATGGTGTCTCCTTGATGTGCATCTTGAATTAATCAGATTGATATGCAACCTTGTAAACACTCTTCTTTTATTGGTTCCTTAACTTTTGCATAAAGTTGAATCAAGAAATACATTAAGTTTTATTGTTAGATGTGCTCCTATACAATTTCTATTTCTTTGTTATGATAAGTCTTGAGTGCATTTTGTCAGGTTGATATTGGAGAACTAAAAACTAACTCCAGTGCTTTGATGAATTTTGTGTTTCCTAAATAGTGTCTTGAATCTAAAATCATAAATGTATGTTGTAGTTGAGACGTGCATTGCATGTGCACACTTACTTATATGAATCAAGCCTTACATGGTTTGCTCTTTTACTGATGGATTGAGGAGATCAGAGATGTATAACAGCCGTATTGATCCAAATGACAAGTACGACAGTGCTAACGTGCTTACCTAGAATTTTACCACATCCTAAGACTTGCAAATCTGTACAATAGGAATGTCTAGCTGTTTTCTGGTCTACAACCATGACATGTAGTGGCATCTCTCACCACTTCTGCACATAGTGTTTAGGTATGATTATTGCATACTGTCGACAAGGGCGCGACGTTTTTCCTGATCTGATTTTTTTCTTTTTTCTTTTGCTTGCTGGTTGAGCTCGGTTTCAGCTCTTACCTGAGTAGTTGATCGGCAAGCCTGATGCAGGTGTATGGAAATTATGTAGTTCCATTAGCTCTGGAGTTGTCCAGTACACTACTGAGGCCTACATATTTTACTGATGCAGGTTGGAGGTGAACATGAACTCTGGCTATTCAAAATACCAGATATAAAATAACTGCAGCACAGGCCATGTAGTTCTACAACAACCAAGGAAGAAGTCCATTTTTTAAGCCGGCCTCAGCCAAACAATTTAAGCTTATATGTTTGCTCTCTATTTTTCAGAGGTGCGCGTACTGAAAGCGCCCATGATTCAGGGCAAAAAATCTGGACAAAATGAAAAAACTTTGTACGAGTGGTACTTGAAGCCAGTGATAGCCCGTTGAAGGATGCTGATTGTGGCTATACAACTTCAACACCGTGCTTGTAACTCATGAGTGACAAAGTATAACATGCCACCTTTTTTAAGCAAGCCCCTTCAAATTATGTATCAGTATGCTAGGAAGAACTCATGACAAAGTCTTGTTTGTATGCATGTCTTAATGTATTTTCATACTGGCTCGAGTAATGTACTCTTGCCCCCGGCATGACACTGCCTTTGCAGTTTATTCTTGGTAGCGCGTTGCTCAATTAGGTTATTCTATTTTCTTTATTCACAATTGCTGGCATGAATTTGCCCGTGCATTTGGTCCTACCACTGACAACAATTTAAACCTGTCAATCCAGGAAGGATATGCACATCATCGGTGCACTTTTATTTATTTTGAGTATAATGAGTAGTTAATTTGCTAATAAATTTGTTTTCTTGTGGGTATATTCATCTCATTAGAAATGTCGTTTGTGTGGCTTTGGTCTTCCTAAATATTGTGTGGGTTTTCCCTTTCCTGGTTTAGCTTTTGCGAAACAATTATTCTAGCGTGTGATCTACTCATGCCTATTTACCTTACCGTATAGTTTTCCATTCTAGAACACTAAACCTTTCTCCACAGCTGAGATGTTGAGATGACAAGTTTAATTCATGTTTAATCTTTGCAGATGCAGACTTATTTTGCATCCCATATAGGTCATACAAGAATGTTAAGTTCCCTTCATTTTTGTTCATGAAAGTTGCATTACAGACGATGAGAGACTCAGGATGAGGGCAAAATGGTCTTGACCATTGGTAGACTCTTCTATCGTCTCACCATCACTCCCACGGACAGCGTTGTACTCGAGTCCAGCAATTAAGCTTCTGAAGATAATATGTAGGCCGAACCCAAGAGGAAACAAATTACAACTACTTTTTAAAAATATTTCTATTCATAGTTGCATCTCTGTCATGTTCATGTGGACAATGACAATACCTATTATAAGTCCTTGCAAGTTCACACAAGAAATTAGACATCCTTCATTCTTGACTATACAACTGTGATTTCTTGGATTAGGATTTCCTTGTCCTCTTGAACTTCACATGACATCATCAAAAGATAAGTGACGGGGTTTGTATTAAGCTTGACCATGAGAGATGTGGAGATCATGAGGCACTACATATATTTCTAACCCCCCAACCCCACATCAAATTTCTGGATCTAAATTTAGAATTCAATACTCACATGAATTTCATAGGCTACTTTGATCAAGATGACACAAGTGCACGCTTAGTACTCCCTCCATTCACAACTATAAGATGTTCTAACTTTTATATGAACGGATGTAGATAGACACGTTTTAGTTTGTTGTTGCTCACTCATTTGAGTCCGTATGTAGTTCATATTGAAATATTCAAATTATAGTATTTGTGAACCGAGGGAATAGTATATAGTGAGCTTCATTTCACCCAAAAGAGCTTCTGTTACATGAAAATTAATTAATTTTCATATGAATTTGGATATTCAATACCCATATGAATTGTATAGGTTGCTTTCCTCGAGACGTGCATTGCACGTGTACGTTTACTAGTGACAACAAGTGATATTATACCGCGGAGGTGGAGACACGCCAACATCTTTTGGCACAGGTGGTCGTCGTTACTCAACGGACTCCCACACCGGCTTACAACGCCGTGGACGACTCTTGCGACCGCGCCGGCTTACGACGTCGTGGCCGTTTCTCGCGGCCGTACCGGCTTACAATACCATGGCCGTCTATCGCGATCACGCCGGCTTACAACAAGGAGGACGACTCGCCCGTCTGCACCGGATTACAAACGCTGCGGCTGATTCATCTGTCTGCCCTCGCGGCCGACTCACCCATGAGTGATTTCAACTTAACCTAGTAATCATCAACTTCATGGCTGATTATTTCGGGCCTAACACATCAGGTGATATCTGTTTTAAATATATTTTATTGGCACATATTATTTTGGTCAAAGAGTAGTTTATCTTGCCTTGGTCTACAATATTGTTGATGCAGGACAATTGTTCATTACATCAAAACGATGTGGTTGACTCGCCTGCGCCGGTTTACAGCACCACGGTCGACTCATCAATACAACGGGCCACCCTTTCCTGGATGAGCTGTTTATTGAGTATGAGTAAGTTACTACTTGGGAAGCCCGGTTTTCTTCCAACGAATTGGAGGCAAATTATCATATATTATCAGCTGCCATCTGCACTAGATGGCTCAATGGTCACCTCAACTTTCTGTGGATTCACATCGCGTTATCAACGTCAATGATGTACACCTTCGGCTATGGACAAATATGGAGAATCTCAAGCCAACTCTTCGAGTCATCTTGAGACTCGGGGGCTACAATGGTATGGTTCGGCAAAGTTAGCCGGTTTCAATGGATTCAAGAACTCCGGGTCAAGGCCATCAAAAAATGTCCGGCTTAAAAAGAAGGACTCCGGTTAAAATCCGGCTCAAGGTAAATTTATCTCTTACAAAGCTTTGGAGCCCTCAAAACCGGTTCAACATCCGGATCAAGGTAAATTTGTCCCTTACAAGGCTTTTGAGGTCTCAATATCCGGTTTAAAGTTCCGGTTCACAAAACATTAATCTCTCGCAAGTTCGAGTTTCTAGAAAGGTTAAAGGTTGCCAAAAGAACTTGCTGCCATGATGCGCGGTTCAAACTTGGGGATCCTGCCTTACGGCTTATCTTATTATGATCACTTGGGGGCTTCCTGTTCAAACATAGGTCGTATCCGAACCAAAGAGAACATAGCTGTCGAAACCCGCTTGATCGGCATACTGCCAAACCCACTTGGGGGCTTCTTGATCATATTTGAATCATAGCTTAACCCCTTTGGGTCTGACGTGGATCGTATACGAATGAGCGTCATTAAACAAATCTTATGGTCACTTGGGGGCTTCCTGTTCAAACATAGGTCGTATTTGAACCAAAGAGAACATAGCTGTCGAAACCCACTTGATCGGCATCGCCAAAGCCACTGGGGGCTATATGATCGTATTCGAATCTTAGCTTAACCCCTTTGGAACGGTTTACTGATCGTATCCGAATCAGAAGCCTCAAAAAGTTTTATTCTATTCCTGGTAAAGTTTATTGCAGCCACAATTACTTAACTTGAGACCTTTTGAGGATTATATCTCAAATGTATATAAGTGTTCTATGATTAACCAGGCCCGACTTTTGACTATAAGTCGCCAGCTTATGACAATCATCATCTATGTGGAAGCATTGGCTTCTAAAGATTGGGTTATCACCCTTACTGCACATGTCATGTAAACTGGCAGTACAAATTCAATATCATAGTGGTCATTTGGGGGTTTTCCTGTTCAAACATCGGTCGTATTCGAACCAAAGAGAACATTGATGTCGATACCCACTTTGATTGGCAACGCCAACGCCACTGGGGGCTATATAATCATATCTGAATCTTAGCTTATCCCCTTTGGAACGGTTTACTGATCGTATTCGAATCAGAAGCCTCAAAAAAAATATGTTTTTATACAATTGCAAATATTTGAGTTGTTACAAACATTATATGTGTCGGCTTTTACAGAGTTGAGTTATCAACTTCACTGTCCGGGTAACATAAACCAGCGGTATCATTCAAAGGATCATAGGGATCTTGTGATCTACTTATGTGCAGGATAAGACTACATTTGGGTGGTTACCCGCCCTGGCTTTTGACGTTAAGTCGCCAGGGCATATGTTGTTTAACTCTTTGTAGGGTTTGCAGGAATATGACATATAAATGATTAAAGTTCAAGCTCATTACCAAACTTGATGCTTCAAAATAATTATCCGTTCTGGATTTTTCTCAAAGGCTATAAGCCGCCGGGTTATAAAATTCCGGCTTACAATGAAGGCGAATTAAATCATCGTTGGCCAAGAGCCGCCGGGTATTTAAACTCCGGGTTTACTTATCAATCGATGAGGTATTCAAACTTTTAATAGCCAAAACTGGCTGTATTTTTATGATGATATTGAATGATTGAGGTTTTCATACCAGGTTATATTATTCAAATCTTGAATAGCCAACATGGCTGGATTTCTATTGTGATTATCAATAACCAGTATTATTGAGGTTTTCAAAGTCCCTTTAGCGCAATGGCTATTATTTTATCAAAGGATATGATTTATTTTACAATGGAAGGAATAGTCCCGAGTCGCTGCAGGCTTACGACCCGGCACTTGGGGGCTACATTATTCAAATTGAGGTTATATCAAATATGCAAGTCTCATGTCGCTACAAGCATGCACCATGACACTTGGGGGCTAATTCAAAGTCATTGTTTGCTCACCTTATTGAAGACCCGACTCATCACATCGTAATGAGCCGGCCCTTGGGGGCTACACATTGCTGTTCAAGTTTACATGATAATATTTACAAAGTCCCTGCTCATTATTGCATAATGACCCGACCCTTGGGGGCTACACTGGTTGAAGTTTTATGAGCATAAGGCAATTACATGTCCCAGGTTGCTGCAAGCATGACAACCCGGCACTTGGGGGCTACAGGTAATATGGATATAAGGGAGAAATATCTTCCAATTTTCAGTTTTGAGCAAATCAGATTGACCCGGCATCACCAATCATTATGACCCGGTGTTTGCAACAATCATAACCCGGCGTCATCAATAATCATGAACCGGCATTGGAAACAATCATGAACCGGTGTTGGAAACAATCATGACCAGGAATTATCAGTTTTTATAACTCGGAGATTTTGGAAATTATAACTCGGCAAGATCTATACCTTTAAGCCGCTTGAAATCAGATGAGTATGTCAAGACCTATAATTTTAAGCCGGCGCTTTGGAAGCCGACTCAGATGGATTATTTGTTTACAATATTTCTTCTACAAGCAAATTGATTGTGAAGCTGGTCTATTGACCCGGATTTTCTAGAAGAAGGAAACAACAAGGACTTAAGGATGTTCAGGTGCCGGTTTACAAGAATTCTTAACCCGGAGCACAACCTATCAAATTTGTTCTTGTGTTTATTTTGCAGCATAAGTTTACCATGGATAAATCCAAGCTAAACTTGGGGGCTAATGTCCGGGATATACCCCGTGGTGTAACCCGGCCGCAAGGTATAACCCGGCCGGACTTGGCGACTCACTAATGACCCGCCCTGTCTGGAGGACACACTAAGTGACCCGCCCGATCCTGGCGACTTATGGATGACCTGGCAAGCGGATCAGAGGAGCGACAAGACCCGGGGGCCCAGGAGGCTCAAGACCCAGAAGGCCGGCTTAAGTTATGATAGGCCGGCTTAAGAGGAAAGGCGTAAGGAGTATCTCCCTTACAAGGAATCAAGACCCGGACTTATATCCGGCTTGTAGTACAAGATAGGCTAGTCCTACTAGGACTCCACATGTAACCAGCCCCTCTAACTTATATAAGGAGGGGCAGGGCTCCCCAAAGAGGGACAAGCAACAAGAAACAATATCTAGGGCTAGACACAAAGGGGAGCCGGCTTACGGCGACTCTTCTCATGAGCATAATGAGACCTAGCCACAAACAACATGTAGGGTTGTTACTGGATGATGTTTCCCGGGGCCCGAAGCTGTCTAAATCCTTGTCTTGCGTGTTGCGTCTCTCGTCCCGATCAACCCCTCTCAAGCTACCACATAGATGCGTTGGCCTCGCGACTAAGTCCTGACAGTAAGGACATCTGACGTGTTAATTCCACGATAAATAGTATTGGCTTTCCTATGGACTCAATGTGATCTTGGATCACTGAAATAGAATGTAGAGTCCTGAGCTTTTAGCTTGAGCCAATCCTTTGTCCTTAGCATGTTGAAGGGGTTCCACATCCTCTTCTCCATGCCATACTAGATGAAAGTATTAGTCCAACAAGAGATATGTTGACATTAATTACCAAAATCACCAAGGGAGCACTTGTGCTTTCACCGAATCATAAAACTCGGTCGGACCGATTCAGTACATAATGTGACCATTAGCCAATTTCGGTGGGACCAACATGTCAATTCGGTGGGATCGATATCATTAGGGTTAGGGCATAACATAATCTTGGCTTGACTGATTACACAAACTCGGTTGGACCGACTTTGGTAATAAGCTAACCAGAGAGTTGGTCAGGCAAACTCGGTAGGACCGATTCGCTCGTCTTGGTGGGACCGAAGCGTTACAAAAAGGAAACAGAGAGTTTGCATTGCAGACTCGGTGGGACCAATCGCTCATCTCGGTTAGACTAAAGCGTTACAAAGGGAAATAGAGAGTTTGCAACCCCATCTCGGTGGGACCGAGATCCCTATCGGTGAGACCGAAATGACTAGGGTTTCTAGCAGTGGCTATGTCAAATGAACTCGGTGGCGCCGGATGGATCAAATCGGTGGGGCCGAGTTTGGCTTTTTGTTTGGAACATATGTGGATATGAGAAAGTGGTTGAGGGCTTTGGAGCATGTCACTAAGCATTTTGAGCAAGCAAGCCATTAAGAAACACCTCATCCCCTTTTAATAGTATGGCTTTCCTATAGACTCAATGTGATCTTGGATCACTAAAATAGAAAATGTAGAGTCTTGGAATTTAGAGCTTGAGCCAATCTTTTGTCCTTAGCATTTTGAGGGGTCCACAATCCAAATCCATGCCATGCCAATCATTGAACTTTCCTGAAATATTTATCTTGAAATGGCATTAGTTCAACGAGCTATATGTTGTTAATCATTACCAAAACCACCCAAGGATAGTTGCAATATCAATCTCCCCCTTTTTGGTAATTGATGACAACATATAGATCAAAGCTTCGACAGATGATAATAATATTTACATACATCGTCGCTTTGAGAAGTATGTGATAAGCAAGAGCTCCCCCTAAATTTGTGCATTATTTAAAATTTGCTTTGGACTGCAAATGCACAATGTGTTAGGATCCTGGGTCACTCTTCCATGTCACATACATCTTGGTGGAGCGCTCAAAGTGATAACAATTGAAGACATGCACTCATCACCAAGCAAAGTGAATGATCATAAATGGATATAAGAGATAATATCAGTCAAGCACACATTAAGGTAGCATATGATCATCCAAGTATCTCACAAAAGACATAATGTATCAAGCAAACACACACTAAATATCAAGCTAATAAAGTGCAAAGAGAGACAAAAACAACACTCTCTCTCTGTTGAAGACTATGATCTATACATATTTCTCCCCCTTTGGCAACAAGTTACCAAAAAGTTAAAAATATGCATAGTGTTATGTGTCTCTCAGGGTTGGTCTTCATGAGGTGGTGTAGAGATGACTCTAAGGACGAAAGCTTTTGTTGAAGTAGCTGGAGCTGGTGGAGTGGCTGCTGGAGGTGGCACTGAAGCTGTGGCTGCTGGTGCTGATGTAGTGGCTCTAGTATCTGGAACATGAACTACAGCAGACCTTTGACCTCTTGGCACTCTGGTGAAAGCATCTATAGTAGACTTGCCTTTCTTCTCCTCTACTTCCTCCTGGAGTTGCTCAACCACTAACTGAATCTCAGTTACTTTGACATCAAGATCATATAATTTCTATTGAATGATCCTCTCCAAACTCTCCTGATTTTGGGTCAGGGTGGCCAAGCCCTTCTCAATCCTCAAGGTGGATTGGATCAGATATCCAAGTTGATATTGCTTACTCTTTAAGAACACATGAGATGCTTCTTCAGCACTTGGCATCTTTGCAGCTTTCTCTGCCCTTGCCTTCTCTCTCTTCTCATGTGCTTGCACTGAGGAAGGATCTTCCTCATCCATGACAACAGTGTTATCCTCAAAATCTGGCTTGAGAGGTAAATGCTCCTTGTCCAACAAATAAGTGCTTGTGCCCATCTTGGAGTTGATGAGCACCTGAATTGGTGGAGCATACCCACAAGACCTCTTCTGATCTGCAGTTGTCCTCTTGATTGTTTCCACAATCAAACTCATCACTTTGAACTTTTGAGGAACATCAAATATGTGCAGCAAGTTGATGGAATGTCCTCTTATCATTCTGTGATCTCCAGATTTTGGCAAAAGAGTGTGCCTCAGAATGGTATTGATTGTTGGGAGGCCTGACAATAAGTGCTTCACTGAACCAAACTTGTGAGTTTCCAAGTCTACATCAGGAATTTCCTTGTACATACTTGCCATTGAGTTATGGTCTTTCTTCTTCTTGGCATATACATCCAAGTCATCTTCATGAGCTTCTGGGGCATTTATCAATCTGGCCCATTCATCAATAGTGGATTGGTACCTAGTACCTTCTGACATCCATACAATTCTGCCATCAGGATAAAAGTGAGCAGTGGAGTAAAATTGCGTGATTATCTCATCATTCCACTTTGTGAGCTTCTGGCCTACAAACTTGTCCACTTCACAGGCCTTGAAGCTGTCATAGACACCTGGGAAGTGATCTTCACAGGCCTTTATGTCCAGTCAACCCATCTCATGTCACATAATATGGGCTTCTTGTCAAGCAGAATAGTCTCATAGAAATCTTGGTGTTCCTTAATGTGGAACCTGTAATCCACAGCAGTTCTCCTCCTTATAGGATATGGGTCATTCTTCCTCCAAAGTCTTAGACATACATCGTCCTTGATCCTCATGTCCTCTGCCACAGGATGCGTATCATTGTGGTCTGGAATCTTTGGTTTGAGCTTCCTTAGCACTTGGGCTTCAGCTTCTTCTTCTACTTCAGGCACTGGGGCCTTGTTCTTATCCTCAACAGGAATGTTTCTTGTACTCCTCTTGGGTGCAGTCTTGGTGGCTGGAGCAATAGCTTTGGAGCAGGTTTGGGCTTAGTAGCAGCCCCTGACTTAATTGCATCTCCCATCAGCTTTTGTGCCTTAGGTGCTGGAGTAGCATCCTCTTCCTCTTCGGAATCTCTCATCATAGAGGGCTTGCCAATGATCCTGGCAGTGGTCTTCTTGACCCTCTCTTTCCTCTTCTTCCCTTCTGCAACTGTCTCTTTAGGTTCAGATCCCAAAGTTTCTTGAGTGGAGGCTCTAGACTTAGACATAGGAACTCTTTTTGCTGGTGCCTTCCTATTCATGCCAGGCTTGGTTGAAGCAGTAGTGCCAAACTCCTTCTTCACCACTTTCTTCTTTGAAGTGGCATCATCCTTAGCTGCAACATAATCTTCATCCATTGAATCTGAAGTTCTCTTCTTTCTTGCTCTAGTAGCTACCTTGGGCAGGTTACTAGGTGTGCTCCTACTACCCTCATCATAGCTGCTGGAGGGACTAGTGCCCTCACTCAACTGCTCTTGCTAATCAGATTTGTTCTGGCTGTCACTCTGGTCATACATCTTGCAGGAAAACTGTCAGTAGACCCTGTGAATAGGTTATAGATGAGGTAGAGTAGGTGAGCATCACAAAGTACAGAGGTTTTGCAAAACAAATTGACTCAAAAACTTAGTTTTAGTTCTCTACAGAAATGATCTCGGAGCTACCGAATTAACAAACTCGGTGATACTGAAGCAACACTTGGAACCTAAACTAGTGAACTCGGTCAGACCGAGTCATAGTTTGGTGGCACCAAGATTGCTAGGGTTTCACAGAATCTTGAATTCGGTCACACCGATTTGCAATTTTCGGTCAGACCGAAAAGCGCATGTGCAATGGCCTAAGCAGAATCGGTGAGACTGATTTCTACATTTCGGTCGGTCCGAGATGAGTTCTGCGGAGAACTAACCCTAAAATTTTCGAATCAATCTAGACCTAAGGGGGATTTAGCTGGATAGATCAATCTCATTTGTGGCAAGAATCATGGCATTGTCCTTGTGCTCGGAATCAGAGTTAAATAGACAACACAAGGGATCGAACACGTACCCTAGAACGGCATGTGTTTGCTACGGCGGTGATGGTGGAGCAGAATCCGTCAACGGCGGCAGAATCCAACAGCGGGAGGTCGCTGGCGGCGAGGAGATGATCCGGAGACCCGAGGAGGCAGAGCAGGACACGCGCGGGCTGAGAGGATTTGAAGTAATTTCCAAAATCTCACCCGTGGGTATTTATATCCCGACCTTGTCGGTCTGACCGAGTGGAACAACTCGGTGGCACCGAGATTGCAAAATCGCAAGCAGTTGCTGCAACTCGGTGTGACCGAACTGTTCAAATCGGTTGCACCGAGATGAAAACCTAGATCAACTTAGTGAACTCGGTTTGACCGAAATGGATGACTCGGTCAGACTGAAATACACAAAGAGGTTTTGGGACTTTAAGTCTATGACGAATCGGGGACTTCGAGTGCTCCTCATGCAGAGTGGTTCGAATCTGACTTGATCAACCTTTGTGATGTAGCATGAATAGAGTTTGAGACGAGAAGAGCATATATAGCTAGAGAAGGTTCTTAGGCATTCTTGTCCATCCACTTGGCAAAAGAGAAAAGGAACCAAGCAAAAAAAACTACAAGTGGATGTCCTCGAATGAGTAACATATGCAAACGACATGCTCACACAATAAAATGTCAAATGAAATATGTGACAAAGCATGCACAACCAATTCTAGCATCTAACAAACAATTGGCGATGACTAGGTCATCTATATATGAGTATATGGACTTAGGAGTCAAATGAGAACATTTGATCATAGGTCATACTCATCGTTTAAGCACAAGTGGGGTTACCACTTTTACATAAAGCATTGTTGTGTTCACACCATTAGAGTTGCTTTAGCTCAATTCTTTAGAGTAAATCTCCCCCTAGGTGTGAGATCCCCCCTAAGAGGGATGAACTAACATTGGGTTTTGTCGATGACGACTTCATGTAGGTGATGAAGATGTGGATGCTCAATGTTGTTGTAGATCATTTGAGCAATCCATTGGAGTGAGTTGCACTTTCAATACCTACACGGGTTAGTCCCACAAGGAACAAACAAGGATATCCATAGACATAGAGTGATGCACACTCAAGATGATGTCCATGAAAGCATTAGGTTACCTTGTCCCTTGTCTTACCAACAAGAGGGTTTGTGACTCCTTGAACTAGTGCAAGATGTGGAAGTGGATTGCACTTGTCCTTGCCAAAATGATATGAGTGAAGTATATTGGCGGAGTCACCCTCAAGAACTCTCTAGTCCTTCTTCTTTGGGATCCACATCATCTTGATGGGAATCCTTGGGGTTGTAGTGGAACTTGATGAAGTAGAACTTGATGTAATCTTGGGAACCCACTTGACCAAGGCCTTGGGAGCTTCTTCAAATGCATAAATCTCCTCTTGAAGCTTGTTCTTGCCTTTTTGCTTGTGTTCTTGTGATGGAAGATCATCTTGAGCTTGTGTCCCTTGGAAAGAAGTAGAATCATACTTCTCTTGTTGGGGAACAAACTTCGTCTTGGGGTATTGATCTTCTTCCCACTCAAATCCATTGGCATTGAACTTTCGTACAAAACCAACACCTTGATTCTTCCGGTGCCTTCCTTGCTTGCGTATAATTTCCTAAAATTGCTTACTTCCGGCAAGGCTCTTGTAGACACCCTTCTCTATAATTCGCTTCAAAAGGCTATTTTCTTGCTCAAGTGTAACCTGGCTAAGAGAATCATTAGTGGAATCAAGAGAACTACTAGAAGCAACAGCATTGGATTTAGCATGATTGTTGTTACTACTAGAAGAAGAATCTGTCTTACTCTTGTTGTTAGATTTTACTTGTGTCATGTAAGTAGATAAGAGTAAATGCTTGGCAATGTAAGAAGAACTTTTCTTGCGAAGATCATCATTTATTGCCTTTAAAAACTCATGCTCTTGCTCAAGGTTGAGCTTTTCAAAGCGTAACTTCTCATGAGTCGTTAAAAGTTCTCGATGATTTTCCAAGGTAGTTTCATGAGCTAACTTAAGAGTGTTTAGTTCTTTAGTTAGACGCTCAATCTTCTCCTTATCATTGTCATTTGTTTCATCTTGATTAGCATGATTAATTGACGTTTCATCATAGTCTTCATAACTAGAGTTGTCAACAAGTAAATCATCATCACCTAACAAGTCATATTCATCACTATTGAAATCAACATACTCGGGGTGTGATACCTTTGGGCCTTTAGCCATGAAGCATCTTACAATTCCTTCATTTGGTGAGTCAAATATGTCGTAGGAGTTGGTTGACACAAGTGCTAGACCGACAACACCTTCATCTTGAGTATATTCGGAGTCGGGGTGATAGCTTCTCTTGGAGTGATGGTCGGAGTCGGAGTCGGATACCCATTCACCAACATGAGCTTGATGTCTTCGCTTTGTGTAGCTCTTTGATGATTTGTCCTTCCTTTCCATCTTGCTTCTCCGGGATGTTATTTGTTCATAATGATCATCTCTACTCCTTCTCTCTCTTGGTGGTGATTCTTCTCTTATACTTCTTCTTTTAGGCGAATCTTCTCTCCTTTTGTAAGGAGTCGTACACTCATTGGAGTAGTGTCCAGGTCTTCCACAATTGTAGCAATTACGTTCATGACTCGAAGATCTTTTGTCATTGTAGGACCTTGACTTGGAGCTTCTTTCCTTGCTTCTACTATTGTATAACTTGTTGAAGTTTTTCACCATTAAGCTCAATTCCTCATTGAAGGTTTGTTTCTCACTTGATGATGTATGAGCATCACATGAGGCTTTGTAAGCACCACTTGACTTTTTGTGAAGCTCTTCCTTATCCTTGAGTGACATCTCATGAGCAACAATTCTTCCAATGACTTCCATTGGCTTGAGATCTTTGTAATTAGGCATCATTTGGATCAATGTGCACACGGTATCATATTTTCCATCCAAGGCTCTTGGGATCTTCTTGATGATGAATTTATCGGTCATCTCTTCACTTCCTAAGCCGGCAATCTCATTTGTGATGAGAGCAAGCCTTGTACAGTGAAGCGACACCTTCACCATCCTTCATTTTGAACTTGTCAAGTTGACTTTGAAGCACATCCAATTTGGATTCCTTGACGAAGTCGGTACCTTCGTGCATATCAATCAAAGTATCCCAAATTTCCTTTGCATTCTCAAGGCGGCTGATTTTGTTGAATTCTTTGGGACAATCTGTTGAAGAGGATATCAAAAGCTTGAGCGTTGTAATGCAGCATCTTCAACTCTTCCGCGGTAGCTTCATGGTTCGGTTCTCTCCCATCGAAGAATTCACCTTGCAAGACAATACACACAATAGCCCAAACGACGGGGTTATGTCCAAGAATATGCATTTTCATCTTATGCTTCGAACTAGCAAAATTAGTACCATCAAAGTAAGAACCTCTACGGTGGTAATTTCCCTCGCTAGATGCCATACTCTCCTAGGTTGTGAAACCAAGGCTATGATCACCAAAAGCTAAGGAATTAAGGCAAATGGAGACCAAAGCTCTAATACCAATTGTAGGATCGAAAGTATGTCTAGAGGGGGGTTATTAGACTACTTGACCAAATAAAAACTTAACCTTTTCCCAATTTTAGTTCTTGGCAGATTTTAACAACTTAGCACAAGTCAAGCAATCTTAACACAATTCAAGCAAGCATGCAAAGAGTATATGAGCAGCGGAAAGTAAAGCATGCAACTTGCAAGAATGTAAAGGAATGGGATTGGAGTGTCCAAACGCAATAGGAGACATGGATGTTTTTGGCATGGTTCCGATAGGTGGTGCTATCGTACATCCACATTGATGGAGACTTCAACCCACGAAGGGTAACGGCTGCGCGAGTCCACGAAGGGTCCACAAAGAAGCAACCTTGTCTATCCCACCATGGCCATCGCCCACGAAGGACTTGCCTCGCTAGGGTAGATCTTCACGAAGTAGGCGATCTCCTTGCCCTTACAAACTCCTTGGTTCAACTCCACAATCTTGTCGGAGGCTCCCAAGTGACACCTAACCAATCTAGGAGACACCACTCTCCAAAAGGTAATAGATGGTGTGTTGATGATGAACTCCTTGCTCTTGTGCTTCAAATGATAGTCTCCCCAACACTCAACTCACTCTCATAAGATTGGATTTGGTGGAAAGCTAATTTGAGTGGAAAGCAACTTGGGGAAGGCTAGAGATCAAGATTCATATGGTTGGATTTGAATATCTTGGTCTCAACACATGAGTAGGTGGCTCTCTCTCAGAAAATGAGTAGTGGAAGTGTAGGCACGTTTTGATGGCTTCCCCCACGAATGAGGAGAAGGTGGATGGGTATATATAGCCTCCACAAAATCTAACCGTTACACACAATATACCAAACTCGGTGGGACCAAATTAGAAAACTCGGTCGGACCGATTCAGTACATAATGTGACCGTTAGGCAATTTCAGTGAGACCGACATGTCAACTTGGTGGGACCGATATCATTAGGGTTAGGGCATAACGTAATCTCGGCTTGACCGATTACACAAACTCGGTTGGACCAACTTTGGTAATAAGCTAACCAGAGAGTTGGTCAGGCAAACTCGGTGGGACTGATTCACTCGTCTCGGTGGGACCAAAGCGTTACAAAAAGGAAACATAGAGTTTGCATTGTAGACTCGGTGGGACCGATCGCTCATCTCAGTTAGATCGAAACATTACGAAGGGAAACAGAGAGTTTGCAACCCCATCTCGGTGAGACCGAGATCCCTATCGGTGAGACCGAAATGACTAGGGTTTCTGGCAATGGCTATGTCAAATGAACTCGGTGGCGCCGGATGGATCAAATCGGTGGGGCTGAGTTTGACTTTTGGTTTGGGACATATGTGGATATGAGAAAGTGGTTGAGGGCTTTGGAGCATATCACTAAGCATTTTGAGCAAGAAGCCATTAAGCAACACCTCATCCCCTTTTAATAGTATTAGCTTTCCTATAGACTCAATGTGATCTTGGATCACTAAAATAGAAAATGTAGAGTCTTGGACTTTAGAGCTTGAGCCAATCTTTTATCCTTAGCATTTTGAGGGGTCCATAATCCAAATCCATGCCATGCCAATCATTGAACTTTCCTGAAATATTTATCTTGAAATGGCATTAGTTCAATGAGCTATATGTTGTTAATCATTACCAAAACCACCCAGGGATAGTTGCAATTTCAACTACCCAAACCTTTTTGCTGACCAACCCGAATCTCGAGGGCGAGATTCATCTTAAGGGGGGTAGGTTTGTAACATCCCAATTTTCAATTTGGATGTTATACATAGATCATCATATGCATAACATATTTATTCTTGCATTTGGTTGAGATCCTAGAAATCTTAAGAAACTCAAGGACCCAAGGTTTCACAAAATTCATATTTGAATTTATTTCAAATTTGAATAAAGGACAATTTGATTTTATTATTTTCTCTCCAATTATTTCCAAAATTAAAAATATATGAGAGAAGAAAATATGACTTCTTAAACCCAAGAGAAATATTGCAGAAAGAATTTTAAAATCAAATTATGATTTTATTGGTATTTCATTTGCTATTTTATTTGAATTAGAAAAATATTGCATTCTTGAAAATTGCATCTTAGTCCAGAAAACTGTTCATCTTGTCCGAAGTATTAGGTTTGGACGGTGAAAATTGTTTCTGGAATTTTTAGTATTTTTTAATATTTTTTATTAGGATTTTTCTTTCGGGCATTTTTTTTTAAATCTTTTCCCCCCTTTAAATAGCTGCACCCGGGGGGGCCCTGGACCCCGTCCGCCGCCACCTCCCGCCGCATCCCGCCGCCGAGAGCGCCGCCACCGAACCCCACCGCCGTCGCCGCTGAACCACGTTGCTGCCGCCGCCGCCCCGCGCCACCACCCACAGCCGCGCCGCCGTCCCACGAGCCCCGTGCCGCCCGCCGCCGTCGCCGTCTCGCCGGAACCCGCCGCCGACCCCGTCGGTTTTTAGGTGAAAACCTAGATCGTTTTTTCAGCGTTTCGTTTTTTTTGTTTAGCCGGTTCGTTTATTAGATCGGTTTAGTTTTGGTTTTTCTTAGTTAATGAACGTCCTTTCGTTCGTTCGTTATAACGAACGGTTTTCGCCGGTTAAGTTCTGTTAGCGAACGTTCGCGTCGTAGGATTTTTCTTTTTAGTTTTTTTTCGACCAGGGACCTATCTGCAAATAGTTTTATCACGATTTAGCCCCTGATCTTTAAACTAGCATAACTTTTTACTCGTTTATCCAAATTAGATGAAACCAGTGCCTAAATCTTCCTATCGTTCTGTTCTTTCTAGTTAACCAGCTTGAACATGATTTTGGTACTGTAAAATTTGAGTTTAGTCCAGATTAGTAAACGATCTTGTTTCATTCGTATTTTGAGTTTCGTTTCTCCGTTTGAGTTGAATCTTTTTGCAAACCATAGCTAATCACTTGTACCTACTGTTAATATCTAATCCACATGATAATATTGATGTTAGGTTTTGTTACTTTAAGCCCTTTGTTTGTTTCGTGTTCGATTTGGAACTTTTCTTGATTTTTCTCGTGTTTTGTTTGAGTGATTGCTTATGTGTGCTACTGTTTGTCTATGCTAGATTACCCGGAGTGCGAAGCTTGTTACTCCAAATATCTAGAGTTTGCAGATCGTCAGCAAGGCAAGTTACACTTTGATCATATTATTTTATAACCAGTTTTTACTATGCATTAGTTCAGCCCCTCAACTATTTGCATGAGTAGGATTGGGAACATTGGTTTGGTTGTAGTGCTTGAGGTAGGAACCTAATACCTTTTGATCACCCCGGGAATATACATTATGCTTATTTATTGCTTAGCCATGCTCGTAGACGGGGGTTGGATCGTGATTCACACATGGGAGTTTGAGAGTTATTTAATCATGGATAACATTAAGGTGGCAACTTTAACATACCTCTAGGTGGATTGGTTGAGGCGCCTGGGGAACCAATTTTGTCTATTTTGGGAAATCCCGGAGTACCTGTGTGATTTTTCCTATGGAATGCCACCCAGGCTCAAAGGGATCATAAGATTATTCATGCTAGGAACTTCCGTGTGCAGCCACAAGCCATTATGGGCTCTGGCATAGTTGAGTAAGTTGTGTGAGCTATTGAAGAGGTGGACTGGCAGATGTAGGGGGATTGTAGGTATACTGGTCTACCCGGAGTAGAGAGTAAATGATTTAGAAAGACTGTGTCTCGGTCATCCCGTTCTCAAAAACCAGGCAGTGCGAGGACTTTAAGGGACGAGATCGAGTCTTGTGGGGGAAAGTGCGCAACCTCTGTAGAGTGTATAAACTACTCATGGTTAGTTGTGTCCCCGATTATGGACATCTTGAGTATCTAGTACTTGAATCTATTGATGTGATCTCATCATGTTACTTTAATTAATTTGATTTGGGTTAATGATGATATTCTTAATTGGGATTTGAGTTGGGGTTACCTTCTCAAATATTGGGCAACTTGGGAGTAGTTAAATAAATTTATTCCTTTGTTGTAGGGAAAAACTAGCTTTATGCAAAATCATAAACTTACAGCCTCCACCAGCCAAATACTGCATGTAGATATAGTTCTTGCATTTCATTGCTTTATAGTGTAACTCTGCCAGCATATTCAACGTGCTGACCTACACGGCTGCAACGTCTCATGTTGCAGACTACTCAAACGACGAATAAGGTGCGATAGATTGGTGTTTACACTCAGCTATGCTGTTGGAGTTGATGGACTCATTTACCTTTGAAGCTTCCGCAGTTATCAAGTTTACATGGCCTTCATCCATGATATTTTCATGTAATCATACTCTTTATGAGGACTCGATGTAATAAGTGTGTGATTGAAAATCTGTTATAATTCCTCGAGTACTGTGCGTGTCAGCAATTACCAATCCAGGGATGACACTGATGCACAGAGACCTGACCATTTGAGTTCTGGTCGCTAGATAACCTTTCAGAACATGAAGAAGAAAGATTATTGAAAATTCTGAAAAAGCACAATGCTGCTATTGGATATACTCTTGATGATCTTAAGGGCATTACTCCCACTCTTTGTCAGCACAAGATTAATATGGAACCCGGTGCTAAACCCGTTGTTGATCATCAACGACGTTTGAATCCCAAGATGAAAGAAGTGGTAAGAACTAAAATATTAAAGCTTATGGAAGCAGGTATAATCTATCCCATAGCTGATAGTAGATGGTGAAGCCCCGTTCATTGTGTCCCTAATAAGGGAGGTATTACTATTGTTCTGAATGATAAAAATGAACTTATCCCACAGAGAATTGTTACTGCCTATAGAATGGTAATTGATTTCAAAAAATTAAATAAAGCAACTAGAAAAGATCATTACCCTCTGCCTTTTATTGATCAAATGTTGGAAAGACTATCTAAGAATACACACTTTTGTTTTCTTGATGGATATTCTGGTTTTTCTCAAATACCTGTTTCACAACCTGATCAAGAGAAAACTACCTTTACTTGCCCTTTTGGAACTTACGCTTATAGACGTATGCCTGTTGGTTTATGCAATGCACGTGTTACCTTTCAAAGATGTAAGACTGCTATATTCTCTGATTTTTATGAAAATATTGTTGAGGTTTTCATGGATGATTTTTCTGTTTGCAGAACTTCTTTTGATGATGGTTAAGCAACCTTGATCAAGTTTTGCAGAGATGTGAGCAAACTAATCTTGTCTTGAATTGGAAGAAGTGCCACTTTATGGTTAATGAAGGTATTAACTTGGGGCATAAAATTTCTGAACGAGGCATTGAGGTGGATAAAGCTAAAGTGGATGCAATCGAGAAAATGCCATGTCCTAAAGATATTAAAGGTATTCGTAGTTTCCTTGGTCATGTCAGTTTCTATAGGAGGTTTATTAAAGATTTCTCTAAAATTTCTAAGCCTCTTACAAATCTTTTAAAAAAGGATGTTTCATTTGTTTCTGATGATGATTGTGTAGAAGCCTTTGAAACACTTAAGAAAGCCTTAACTTCTGCACCTATTGTTCAACCACCTGATTGGAACTTGCCTTTTGAAATTATGTGTGATGCTAGTGATTTTGTTGTTGGTGTTGTTCTAGGACAAAGAGTTGATAAGAAATTAAATGTTATCCATTATGCTAGTAAACTCTAGCCAATGCCCAAAGAAATTATGCTACTATTGAAAAATATTTTTTAGCAGTTGTGTTTGCTTGTTACAAATCCAGATCTTACATTGTTGATTCCAAAGTAATTGTTCACACTGATCATGCTGCTATTAAAATCTGATGGAAAAGAAAGATGCTAAACCTAGACGCATTAGGTGGGTTCTCTTGCTACAAGAATTTGATTTACATATTACTTATGGGAAAGGAGCTGAGAACCCCGTAGTTGATAACTTGTATAGGTTAGAGAATATTCCTGATGACCCACTACCTATTGATAATAGCTTTCCTGATGAACAACTAGCTACAATAAATATTTCTCATAATACTCCTTGGTATGCTAACTATGCTAATTATATTGTTGCTAAATACATAATACCAACAAAAGAAAAGATTCTTGTATGATTTAAGACATTACTTTTGGGATGACCCACATCATTATAAAGAAGGAGTAGATGGTATTATTAGACGGTGTGTACCTGAGCATGAAAATGAACAAATCCTATGGAAATGTCACTCCGAAGCTTATGGAGGGCATCATGCGAGAGATAGAACTGCTCACAAGGTATTCCAATATGGTTTTATTGGCCTACTCTCTTCAAGGATTCTTGTAAGTTTGTTTTATCTTGTGATGAATGTCAACGAATTGGTAATATCGGTAAGCGTCAACAAATGCCTATGAATTATTCACTTGTTGTTGAACCATTTGATGTTTGGGTTTTTTATTATATGGGACCTTTTCCTTCCTCTAATGGGTATACACATATTTTGGTTGTTGTTGATTATGTTACTAAGTGGGTAGAAGCTATTCGAACTAGTAGTGCCGATCATAACACTTCCATTAACATGCTTAAAGAAGTTATTTTCCCAAGGTTTGGGGTCCCTAGATATTTAATGATTGATGGGGGTTCACACTTTATTCATGGTGCTTTCCATAAAATGCTTGCTAAGTATGATGTTAACCATAGAATTGCATCACCCTATCATCCTCAATCTACTGGTCAAGTTGAACTTAGCAATAGAGAAATAAAATTAATATTACAAAAAACGGTTAATATGTCCCAAAAGAATTGGTCTAAGAAATTGGATGATGCACTTTGGGCCTATAGAACGGCATATAAAAATCCTATGGGTATGTCTCCTTGTAAAATGGTTTATGGAAAATCTTGTCATTTGCCTCTTGAGTTAGAACATAAAGCATATTGGGCAATTAAAGTACTTAACTATGATTTCAAACTTGCCGGTGAAAAGAGATTATTTTATATTAGCTCATTAGATGAATGGAGAACCCAAGCTTATGAAAATGCCAAACTATTTAAAGAAAAAAATTAAAAGATGGCATGACAAAAGAATCCAAAAGCGGGAATTCAAAGTTGGAGAATAGGTTCTTTTGTACAACTCTCTTTCAGATTCTTTGCAGGAAAAATTCTCTCTAAATGGAAAGGACCATATATTATCGAGGAGGTTTATCATTCTGGAGCTATCAAGATCAATAATGCCGAAGGTACTAACCCAAAGGTATTCAATGGGCAAAGAATTAAACACTATATCCCAGGTACATCTATTAATGTTGAAAGAAATATTATTCAAACCATGACACCGGAGGAACACATAAAATAAACCTTCCAGAACACTCCATAATACTGAAAAAAGAGGAGGTACGTGATACGGTAAGTAAACGGACTCCGAAAAATCTGCAAAAATATTTTTTGTTAGTTTTGGAATATTTTAAAAATTAGGAAAATAAGAAACAACCAGGAAGGCAACCGAGGGGGGCACAAGACACCAGGGCGCGCCTGGGCCCCCTGGCGCGCCCAGGTGGGTTGTGCCCACCTCGGGAACCTTCCCGGCTTCGTTTTCCTCCCATTTTCTTGTTTCCCAAGATAAAAAATCTATATACCCCCCACACATAAACCACTGTTTTGCAGAGAAATCTTTTGTTCTTATTTCTTGCTATTTTCTGACAGATCTAGATCGCCATGGCTGTTTCGAGTTCCTCCAATGACAAGTTCTTCGAGAATGTTATCAACCCATATTTGTGGGAGGTGATACAACACCCTTGAGCCATTGAGATGCGTGAAGGGGTGCTACATATCCGGGATGTCCAAGGGCCCAAGAGGACGGGAACCGTGGAGGCTACGCTCGAAGCTATGGAGCAAGAGGTTTTCAAGTGCAAGGGGATGGTGGAGCATGGACTCAATACCAATCACCTCATGATTGTGGATTTCACCCGTGATCTCAAGGTGGGTGGCCGGTCCATGAAGGACATCATCTTCACCCTCAACGAGCAAATCAATTTTCTTCAAAGCCAAATCCATGATCTCCAAAATCAAGTCTTTGAATATGAGGCGAGATTTAAAGGTATGATTTTAGCTACCAGTTGCAGGACTCGTGAGACTCGCGCTTCTTCTCATGATGGTGAGCCGCTACCACGGAAACCGGAGAATAAGCCCGCTACTACCTCATCACCACCACCATCATACTCTTCCCCACCAAAGGAGACTTGAGTTCATGGTATGGGCACTCCCCTTGGCTTGTGCCAAGCTTGGGGGAGGTGCCCCGTTATCGTATCACCACCACTATCTCTGCCTTTATCTATTTTAATTCAATCTTTAGTTATCCTATGATTTAGTTGAATAAAAGTTTAGTTTGATCCTTTATTTTTGAGTGCTTGCTTAGTGATCTATCTATCCATGTAATCATGTGCGAGATATATAATAAAGATTAGTTTGAGTTTTGTTTCTTTACCTTTTGTTTCAATAAAAAGAAAGGAAAATAAATGAAAAAGATCATATGCTAATGTTATGGTAAGTAATGACATCACATAAGTAAAAGTATAAGTGGTAAAATTTATTGGAGATTGACAAACATAGCATTGGTCAATGATGCAATTCATGAAAGAATTAATAAGGGAAGAGAAGATTCACATGCAAATATACTATCTTGGACATCTTTTATGATTGTGAGCCCCCATTAAATATTTTATGTCAAAATTGTTGACTTTGGACAAGGAAGACAACGTAATGATTTATGTTTGTTCATATTCACATAGAAGTTATATTGTCATAGATCCTTCAACATGTGGTGCTTGCTCAATATCTTTGCTAGCCAAAAATTCCGCACTAAGTAGAGATACTACTCATGCATCCAAAAACCTTTAACCCAAAATCTTATTTTGAGAGTTCACCATACCTACCTATGGATTGAGTAAGATCCTTCCAGTAAGTTTTCATCAGTGCAATAAGGCAATAAAAATTGCTTCTAAACGTGTTGGATCATTTAGTGTAAGAGAAAATTGAGCGTTTACGAACTTGTGATTGCAAAGTAATAAAAGCGACGGACTACATAATAAAGGTTGCTATCATAAGGGGCAATATAACGCGACGTTCTTTTGCATTAAGGGATTTGACATACAAATAAATAAGTGCATGACAACCTCTGCTTCTCTCTGTGAAGGGCCTATCTTTTACTTTTATGCATTTACTTTTATGTTAGTGTCAAAGTATTCTTCCCTATTCCTTTTTATTTTATATTTTGCAAGCATCATGTAGTGAGGAAAGATCTAGGCACATATATCTGGTTGGATATGAGTGGGCATGATTTATTATTGTTGACATCACCCTTGAGGTGAATATGTTGGGAGGCGAAACCATAAGCCCCTATCTTCCTATGTCTCCGGTTGAAACTTTTTGTTCATGGGTATGCTGTGAGTGCTAGCAATCATAGAAGATTAAATGATGGTTAATTATGTGGACTTGCCTAAAGGCGTCGATACGTGAGCCTTCCTGAAAATATGATGAACTGTAGTTGCAAAGTTGACTGAGGACATAATTTGTTGGTTTACAATAAGGTTTATGCTTTATACTTCAATAAGGTTTATGCTTTATACTTCAATATGATAAAAGTTGTGTGATAAAGTTTTATGTTAAAAGTTCCTTGCTATTATAATAATAAGCATGATGCTTCTATGCCTGTATTTTGTTTTTATCGACACCTCTCTCTCTCTAAGCATGTGAGCATGTTTTTCGATTTCGGTTTTCTCTTGAGGACAAGCGAGGTCTAAGCTTGGGGGAGTTGATACGTCCATTTTGCATCATGTTTTTATACTGTTATTTATAATGTTTTTATTGATAATAATGCTTTTTGGGGTAATTCTAATGTGAAGGGAGAATGCCAGCAGCTGGAATTTTGGCTTGAAAAGCTATGTCAGAGTTACCTATTCTGCACATCTCCAAATGAGCTGAAAATTTACGGAGAACTATTTTGCAATATATAAAAAATACTGGAGCAAATAACTACCGAAGGGGGCTCACCAGGTGGGCACAACCCACCTGGGCGCGCCAGGCCCCCAGGCGCGCCCTGGTGGGTTGTGCTCAGCCCAGCCCACCTCCGGTGCCCATCTTCTGGTATATAGGTCATTTTGACCTAGAAAAAATTAGAGGGGGACTTTTGGGACTAAGCTCCGCCGTCTCGAGATGGAACTTGGGCAGGAGCACTTTTGCACTTCGGCGGAGCGATTCCACTAAGGTAACTTCCCTCCCGAAGGGGGAAATCATCGTCATTGTCATCACCAACAACTCTCCCATATTTGGGAGGGCAATCTCCATTAACATCTTCAACAACACCATCTCCTCTCAAACCCTAGTTCATCTCTTGTGTTCAATATTTGTACTAGAACCTTAGATTGGTACTTGTGGGTGACTAGTAGTGTTGATTACATCTTGTAGTTGATCACTATATGGCTTACTTGGTGCAAGATTATCTGTTCAGATCCAATATGCTATTTAATACCCCTCTGATCTTGGGCATGATTACCATTTGTGAGTAGTTACTTTTTTTCCTGAGGTCATGGGAGAAATCTTGTTGCAATTAATCATGTGAATTTTATATGTGTTCGATATTTTGATGGTATGTATATTGTGATTCCCTTAGTGGTGTCATGTGAACATCGACTATATGGCACTTCACCATATTTGGGCCGAAGGGAATGCATTGTGGTGTAGCTATTATATGATGAGTTGCTAGAGTGACAGAAGCTTAAGCCCTAGTTTATGCGCTACTTCGTGCGGGATTGATTTGGATCCAAAAGTTTAATGCTATGGTTAGATTTTATCTTAATACTTTTCTCATAGTTGCGGATGCTTGCGAGGGGGCGAATCATAAGTAGGAGTTTGTTCAAGTAAGAACAACACCTAAGCACCAGTCCACCCACATATCAAATTATCAAACTAGCAAACACAAATCAAACCAACATGATGAAAGTGATATGTTAAAATTCCCGTGTACCCTTAAGAACGATTTGCTTATTATCAGAGACCGTTTTGGCCTGTTGCCACAAAAGGATTGGGCTACCTTGCTGCACTGTATTTACCGTTACCGTCACTTGATTGTTACAAATTATCTTGCTACCAAACTACCTGTTATCGACTATTTTAGTGCTTGCAGAAATTACCTTGCTGAAAATCACTTGTCATTTACTTGTGGGTCATCAACGAAAAAATGTGGGAATCACATGATGGTTTCAGTACTGTAATGGAAGCATCATGGGGAAGTCAGAAAGCTACTAGTGTGAGGGAAATGCATACTAAATTAAATCATTTGGGAGGCGAGCTGAAAAAGTGGAGTAAAGAGGAATTCAAAAGTGTTAGAAGAGAGATTTGCAAGCTAAAAGAGCAGCTTGCTCGGATAAAGGAGGATCCAGGACGCACGGATCCAACTAGGGTCGAGATAAAAGTCCAAGATAGACCAGCTGAATTATTTCATAGAGATGAGATTGTGTGGCGGCAACGCTCACTATACAATGGCTAAAAGAAGGAGACAGAAACACGATATTTTTCCAGCAAAAGGCCACTATGCGGAAGAAGAAAAATAAGATCTCTAAGCTCGCTAGAGGAAATGGCTCGGTCACCGAGCATAAGAAAAAGACGGAAGACATGATAAAAAGCTTCTTTGGGAGTTTGTACACATTAGAAAGAGTGGCTGAGGTGGAGCTTTTGCTGCAGAGTGTGCCGATCAAGGTAACAGGGGGCATGAATGACTTTCTGATCAAACCATATCTAGCAGATGAAGTAAAGAAGGCTATGTTTCATATGTTCCCTACAAAAGCAACAGGGCCAGATGGATTTCTGGCGCATTTTTTTAAGAAACACGTGGGTGTCTGTGGAGATGAAATTACTCGGATGGTTCTTCGGGTATTGCGGGTCCAAGATATTGTGGAGGCTATTAAGAACATTTTCATTGTTCTCATCCCAAAGGTATCTAATCACACAATGTTAACTCAATTCAGACCTATAATTTTGTGTAATGTGATATATAAGATTTTCTCTAAGGTTTTGGCAAATAGGCTCAAGGTAATTCTGCCAGATATCAACTCTCTAGAGCAATCTACTTTTGTTCCCTGGAGGCTAATAACAGACAATATCATCTCCTCCTTTGAGAGTTTACAGTTTATGAAAACAAAGCAAAGCAAACAAGCACCGAAGTTGTGCCCTCAAGATCAATATGATGAAAGCGTATGATTTAGTTGAATGGAACTATTTGGAAGCAATCATGGGGAAGTTTGATTTTAACTCTGTTTGGATTTCGTCTGTGATGAGTTGTGTAAGAGCTGTGTATTTTTTAGTTCTCTTCAATGGCAAACGGCTTGAGTATTTTAAACTGACTCGTGGAATCAGACAAGGAGACCCAATAAGCCCTTATTTATTTTTGATAGCAGCAGAGGGACTGTCAGCTTTATTGCAGGAAAGAAGAAATTTTTTTAGAGTTGATTGGGCTCAAGGTTGCCCCAAGTGCACCAACAGTAAGCCATCTACTTTTTGTTGATGATAGCTTGTTTTTCATGAAGTCTAATGTTCAGGGGGCACATGAAGTGGTACAGGCACTAGATCTGTATTGCTAGGCATCCGGGCAGAAAATAAACTTGGACAAATCATCAATACTCTTTAGTAAGGGTTGCTCTAATGATCTAAGAGAATAGGTTAAAAATGCTTTAAAGGTTCAGGTAAAAGCTTTGTCTGACCGATACCTGCGTATGCGTACGGAGGTGGGAAGGTCAAAAATGGAGTTTTCAAATATCCGAGGAATAGAGTTTGGAAAATAATTCAAGGATGGATAGAACAAATATTATCTGTTGGTGGAAAAGAAGTTTTGATAAAATCAGTAGCACAAGCACTTCCCACCTATGCAATGGGTTGTTTCAAGCTACCTGGAGATTTGTGTGAGCATATTGATGCAATGCCTAGAAAGTTCTGGGGGGTTCTAAGCAAGGGAAGAGAAGAACTGCTTGGATATCATGGGAGGATATGACCCAACCAAAATACATGGGTGGTATGGGATTTAGAAAGATGGAGTTGTTCAACATTGCTCGTGTGGCAAAGCAGGCATGGAGGCCGGTGTCGGTTCTAAATCCGGCATATCTCGTAATAAGGGTCCTATGCTAGGCGTCTTGGAGCAATTGTAACATGGACACGAGGTTTTACCCAGGTCTGTGCTCTCTCGAAGATATAATACCCTACATCCTTCTTTTGATTGTATTCATATGGGGAATAGTATAGAGTACATGTATCTACCATGAGATTGTTCTAATGAATAACAGATGATCTATTGACTAGCCTGGCCTTGGTTTATATAATGTACTTGTAGCGACCCGATCCCAATGGATCGCCATCTCTATGCTTAAGTGTCATCCCTGGATCAGTATGTTGACACACAGTACTCGAGGAATTATAAAAGAGTTCAATCACACACTTATTACATCGAGGTCCTCATAAAGAGTATTTATTACAAAAAATAATATGGCTAAAGGCCATATAAATAAAGTAATTGTAGAAGCTTCGAAGATAAATGAGTCCATCAACTCCACGGCATAACTGAGTGCATGACAACAACCTAGCGCACCTTATTCTTTGTCGGAAAACTCTGCAACATGAGACATTGCAGCCGTGTAGGTCAGCACATTGAATATGCTAGCAGAGTCACACTGTAGAGCAAAATGAATGAAAGAGACTATATCTACATGCATATTTGGCTGGTGGAGGCTCTAAGTTCAATTTTGCATAAAGCTAATTTTTCCCTACAACAAAGGAATGCATTTTATTTACTACCAAGTTTATGCCATTATTGAGAAGGTTCCTCTAACTCAATCCCATAATTAACCAAGTATAATCAATAAACCCAATACATTAATTAAAGAGTGACGAGATCAACAAAATATTCACTTCCAGATACTCAAATTGTCCATAACCGGGGACACGGCTAACCATGATTAGTTTGTACACTCAACAGAGGTTTGCGCACTTCTCCCCATAAGACTTGACCGCATCCATGATCAGAAGATCGAGACATAGTCTTTCTGAAGCATTAACTCTTTACTCTGGGTAGACCGGTACACCTACTTTCCCCTACATTTGCTAGTCTACCACTGAAAGAGGTCACGCAACTTACTCAACTATGCCAGAGCCCATAATGGCTTGTGTCTACACACGGGGTACTCCGGGATTCCCATGGGCAAGTACTGGTTTCTCCAGGTGCCCCAAACAATCCACCCAGATGTGTATTAAAGTTGCCACCTTATGTTGTCCAAAATTATTATCTCTCGCAACTTGCATGAATCTCATAACCAATCCCCATCTACGAGCATGGCTATGCAACGTATGAGCATAACGTATATTCCCGGGGTGATCAAAGGTAATAGGTTCCTACCACAGGAACTTCAACCAAACCACATGTTCCCAATCCTACTCATGCAATCTTTGAGGGTGAAACTAATGCATAGTAAAAACTAGGTATTGAAAAGTATGATCAAAGTGTAACTTTCCTTGCTGACGATCAGAAAACTCTAGGGATTCGTAGTAACAAGCTTTGCACTCCAAAAAATCTATCGTAAACAAATAATAGCATACATAAGCACTCAAGCAAGAGATGCAAAGAGAAATCAAAGAAAAGATCCAGAAAACTCAAAAACAAGCAAATAACTACTCTAAAGAGAAAATAATTTTTAACATTATTATAATTATGTGGATTAGATCTTAACGGAAGGTACATGTGATTAGCTACGATTTGCAAAAAGAATCAACTAAAACGGAGCTACGAAAGTCAAGATACGAACAAAAGAAGATCAAATACAAATATGAACTAAACTCAAATTTTAAACTTTCTAAAACATGTTCAAGTTGGATTACTGGATAGACGAGATCACTCTGAAAATTTTGGCATTGGTTTCATCGAATTTGGACAAACGAGCAAAAAGTTGTGCTAGTTTGAAGCGTAGGGACTAATCTGTAAGTAAAACTATGAATAGGTCCCTGGCAGAAAAACTAAAAGAAAAAGAAAAAACTAATGAACGAATGTTCGCTACACGAGCTAAATGAACGAAAACGTTCGCTACCGAAGTCTAACAGACGAACGTCTGCTAAATAACAAAAACGTAAAAAAACAAACAAGATCTGGATCGTTAGATCCAGATCGGACAGTCGAGGGTGGCGGGACTACCGGCGGCGGGGGTGGTCGGCGGCGGCGGGCTCTAGTGGGGGCGGCGGCATCGGGCTCCGGCGGTGACGGCGGAGTGCGGCGGTGGCGTCTGTGGCGGTGGCAGCTAACAGCGGCGGCTTGCGGCAGCGGCGCGGGATTGCGACGACGGTGGATGGCGATGTGAGGAGGAGAGGGGTCGGGGCGGTATTTATGGAAGGGCGGCGGCTTGGAGTGCGGGTCAAGGCGGCGGGGCGCAGAGTCCGAGCCGGACTCGTGGTGGCGACGGTGTGCGCTGGCCGGTCTCCTGCTCGGAGTCGGTCGGGCCGGGCGGCGAGCTGGGTTGCGGCCTAGCGGGGTGCTGGGCCTGCCCAGGTCGGCGGAGAATTTTTTTAGAAAAACATTTTTCCAGAGAGACAAAAACGCGCTAAACTTAAATAAATAAATACCTAAAAATACCAGAAAAATTCACATAACAATATGGCCTTATTATTGACCTAGTGAACATTTTTCTGGTCCTAAATGCCTAAACTAAAAACAAACATTTTAGTTCTAATTACTCCGCAAACAAAATAAATAAACTAGCCAATAAAATCAAATCAAATATCCAAAAAATCAAAATTCAATTTCCAATATTTCTTTGCTGTTTTTGAAGAAGTCCTTTTATCTTCTCTCTTTATTTTGAAATAATTGGAAAAGCATTTTGAAAAGCATTTTGATCCAATTTACCAAATTTTGATAAATCAAACATGGACTTTTTGTGGAACCTCCAACTCTCTCAAATTGGACCTTGAGTTTCTTAAGGTCTCTTAGATCAAAATGCAACTAAAACAAAAGAAACAAAATGCATAAATCATGGATGCATATGAATGATCTATGAATAACATCCAAATTGAAAATTGGGATGTTACAATCCTACCCCCCTTAAGATGAATCTTGCCCTTGAGATTTGGGTTGGTCAGCAAAAAGGTGTGGGTGGTCCTTGCGGAGGTCTTCTTCGTGCTCCTAGGTGTCTTATTCCTCGGTATGGTGACTCCACTAAACCTTGCAAAACTTGATGACTCTGCTGCGAGTAACTCGGCTGGCAAACTCGAGAATCTTCACGAGTTTCTCTTCATAGGTCAAGTCACTCTCCAACTGAATTGCTTCCAGCGGCACTGTATCTCTTAGAGGAATATCGGCCATCTCTGCATGGCACTTCTTCAGCTGGGAAACGTGAAACACATCATGAACTCCTGACAAACCTTTGGGTAATTCTAACTTGTAGGCAACTTCTCCCATACGTTCCAAAACTCTGTATGGTCCCACAAATCGTGGTGCTAACTTACCTTTGACTCCAAATCGCTTAACTCCTCGAAGTGGGGAAACACGAAGATATGCTCTATCTCCGACTTCATAGGTTACCTCCTTGCGTTTAGTATCGGCATAGCTCTTCTACCTGGACTGGGCTATCTTGAGTCTATCCCGAATCAACTTGACTTTCTCCTCAGAATCTCTGATCAAATCTGGTCTGAACAACTGTCGATCTCCAACTTCATCCCAGAACAGTGGTGTCCTACACCTCCTTCCATACAAAGTTTCTAAAGGGGCCATCTTCAAACTGGCTTGATAATTGTTGTTATATGAGAACTCTGCATAGGGTAAATTATCATCCCAACTAGATCCATAATCGAGAGCACAAGCTCTCAACATGTCCTCCAGAATCTGATTGACTCTCTCGGACTGTCCATCTGTCTGTGGATGAAAGGTAGTACTAAACTATAGCCTGGTACCCAAAGTTTCGTGCAACTGATTCCAAAATTTTGAAGTAAACTGTGTTCCTCTATCTGATACAATGGTCCTTGGAACTCCATGCAGACATACGATCTTGGCCATATATATCTTCGCCAACTTAGCACTCGTATAAGTTGTTTTCACGAGATGAAATGGGCTACTTCGGTCAAGCAATCAACTACAACCCAGATGGAATCATAACCTGAACGAGTCCTGGGTAATCCAGTGATGAAATCCATGCCAAGTTTATCCCACTTCCATTCTGGTATCGGCAAAGGCTGAAGTAACCCTGCTGGTTTATGGTGCTCTACCTTAACTCTCTGACATACGTCGCATACTGCTACATACTCGGCAATATCCTTCTTCATACCTGTCCACCAAAAACTCTCCTTCAAATCCAGATACATCTTGGTGTTGCCTGGGTGAATCGAGTAAGGCGAATCATGAGCCTCCTGAAGAATTAACTTCCTGATCTCAAGGTCATTAGGCATATAGATACTATCCTCAAACCATAAAGTTTCGTGCCCATCCTCATGAAAACCTTTAGCCTTTCCTTTACTCATCATTTCCTTTATCTCAGCAATCTCCTTGTCTGTCTTCTGAGCATCTCGGATCTTTCCCAGCAAAGTGGACTGAACTTCCAATGCCGCAACATATCCTCTCGGAACTATCTCCAAACGAAGTTCTCGAAGATCATCAGCTAACTCCTGAGGTAATCCTCCGGTTATGAGAGTGTTAACAAGACTCTTGCGGCTCAAAGCATCAGCTACGAAATTGGCCTTTCCTAGGTGATAATGCAATCTCATGTCATAATCCTTTATGAGCTCCAACCATCTCCTCTGCATGAGGTTCAACTCCTTTTGCGTGAAGATGTATTTCAAACTCTTATGATCCATGTAAACATCGCAACAGTTTCCGATAAGAAAGTGCCTCCAGGTCTTGAGCGCATGCACTACGGCTGCTAACTCCAAATCATGTGTGGCATAATTTAACTCATGAGGTTGAAGCTAACGTGAGGCATATGAAACAACCCTTCTTTCCTGCATAAGAACACCTCCAAGTCCCTGACGAGAAGCGTCGCAATATACTTGGAAATCCTTGCGTATATTCGGGAGTATCAGCACTGGGGTTGTAACCAAACATTTCTTCAACTCCTGAAAACTGGCCTCACAATCCTAGGTCCATTTAAACTTGGTGTCTTTCTTCAATAACTCCGTCATGGGCTTCGCGATCTTGGAGAAATTCTCAATAAATCTCCGATAAATATCCTGCGAGTCCAAGGAAACTGTGTTTCTCTCCCACTGAGGTGGGTGCCAACCACTCAGTGACGGCTGAAACCTTGGTAGGATCCACTGCTATTCCTTCTCCTGATATGACATGTCTGAGAAATCTGACTTCCTTCAACCGAAACTCACATTTGCTGAACTTGGCATATAACTGATGTTCCCTGAGCTTCTCGAGAACCAAACGCAAATGTTCCTTCTGCTCTTCTTCATTCTTCAAATAAACCAATATATCATCAATGAACACCATGACAAACTTGTCCAAGAACTCCATGAACACCTTGTTCATCATACTCATAAAATAGGCAGGGGCATTAGTTAAACGAAATGACATAACTGTATACTCATACAACCCATACCTTGTGGTAAAATCTGTCTTAGGTATATCCTGCTCTCGGATCTTCAGCTGGTGATAACCTAATCGAAGATCGATCTTGGAGAAAACTTTAGCTCCCTGTAGCTGGTCAAACAAATCATTGATCATCGGCAAAGGGTATTTGTTCTTGATCGTCACCTCATTCAAGGCACGGTAATCAACAACCATCCTCAAGGATCCATCCTTCTTCTCAACTAGAAGCACTGGGGCTCCCCAAGGTGACGAGCTTGGTCGAATATAATCTTTCTCCAATAACTCCTTAATCTGCTTCTTAATTTCCTCTAGATCATTAGCGGGCATCCGATACAGTCTCTTGGATATTGGTCTGGTGTGTGGCAACAACTCGATCAGAAACCCTATGCCTCGGACTGGTTACATGCCTGGTAACTCCTTTGGAAATACATTGGGATAATCCTTCACAACTGGTACTTCCTCCTGAACAACCCCCGAAAGGGAATTCACCTGAGTCCTCCTTAGCGCATGCCTAAACACATACTTGATCTGTTTTCCCTCTGGGGTGGTGAGAAGAATCGATTTACTGGCACAATCGATGTTTCCTTCATACTTGGATAGCCAATCCATGCCTAGGATCACATCCAATCCTTGTGACTCCAGGATAATGAGATCCATGGGGAAAATATGTCTACCTATGGTTAATGGCAACTGATAAGATCCCCGACTAGCCATATACTCTGCTCATGGGGAACTCGCTAACATAGGTGACTTAAGGGCTACTGTTGGCAACTTAAACTTGTCCACAAATCCCCTTGATATGAATGAATGCGATGCACCAGTGTCAAAAAGAACAAGGGTTGTAAATGCATTTATCAGAAACTTACCGACAACTGCGTCGGGCTGCTCCTCAATTTCCTCCACACTGACGTGATTCACCTGACCTCTGGTGGAAGGGTTGGGCTTCTTCCCAGAGCTTCCATTGCCATTCCATTCTTTGCCTCGGGACATTCAGTGGCATAGTGTCCGGTCTTCCCGCACTTGAAACAGGTAACGTGACTTGGGTCCTTCTTGGCAGGTGTCACAGGGTTGGAACGGCTCTAACTGTTGCTTCCTCCATTCCCATTACCAATCTTAGGGCCACTATGGTTGTGTGAACTTCCTCCATTGTGTGAATGGCCTCCATGGTTATGTCCTCCATGGTTATGATGAGTGTGCCCTCCCGAGTACGGGGAATAGCAAGGCTTCTGCTGAGCTCTAGAGTTATACTTTCCCTATCCATACTTCCACTTGCGGTTATCTATCTGCTGTTGCTTGCCTTCAATTGTGAGGGCCCTGTCTAACAGATCCTGGTAGTTGTTGAAGGTTGCCACCATAAACTGCATACTCAACACATCATTGAGTCCCTCAAGAAATTTCTCCCGCTTCGCGGCATCTGTGGCCACATCATATGGGGCATAGCATGCTAACTTGCTGAACTCATCCACATACTGCCCCACTGTATGACTCCCCTGGCGTAAGTTGGGGAACTCACGCTTCTTCAAACTCATGGCTCCAGCTGAGACATGTGCGGTGCGGAAGGCCTGCTGAAACTGATCCCATGTAACCGTAGCAATGGGGTAAGTGGCGGTGAAATTCTCCCACCAAGAGGTTGCGGGTCCATCAAGCTGATGTGCGGCAAAGCGCACTCTCTCCGCTCCGTGCATCCAGCAGTGGTTAGCTCCCTCCTGATCTTGCGGAGCCATTCATCAGCAACAATCGGCTCGGTGCTGCTAGAGAACACCGGCGGACTCAACCTTAGGAAACGGGCTAGGTTATCAACTTGGGGTGGTGGCGGTGGGTTGTTGTTGTTGCCTTGGTTCTGGATCATCATCTACATCAAGGCATTCCGCTGTTGGATCAACTGGGTGAGATCCGGCGGAAAAGTGAAACCAGGGTCACGTCTCGGAGGCATCTGATGGGTTAGATGGGTGAGAAAACAGAATAGAATAAGGTCTAATGAGATATTTCACTACCCATATGCATATGAGGCAAATACATTCAATTCACACCACTCAAAATCAAACATGAATCACACAATCGATCTAAGCTACTATTACAAAACCTCACTTTCTAACTACTTAGAAGAACTCTAATAGTAATATGGTGGTCGTCTAGAAGTTTTGATCGATGAAAGGCTCCATGGGCTCATAATCGTGATCTCTAGCATCATCATCATTGTCTTCATCCTCATCATTGTCTTCATCTTCATCATTGTCCGTGTCTGTGTCATCTAGTATGATGTAGTTGTCTTCATGAATATGCACTTCACGTTCTTTTTTCACCTCGGGTATTCCTAGCTTCTTCTTCATGTCTTCATTCTTCTCTAGTAGCACAGCAATTTCCTCTTCATATCCATCACGAGTTGCCTTGAGTTCCTCTTCTAGCTCGATATTCCTGGTCATCACCTTCTTGGTCTTCTTCATGATAGCACACATCTGGTTCTCATATCGACGAATGTGTTGATCCATCTCCTGTTTGTATGCTGCAATAGATCCATCCTTCCTGGTGTGAATCATCCCCCATTGCTCATCCCGGCGTCCACATATCTGGTAGATGGTGTCTTCAAGATCCTTGTGGTACACCTCACAAATGCGTCCAAAGGTGATGTGGGATGCCATGCTCTTTCCTAAGCTCCAAGTTGGTGCATCCAAGGTAAACTCGATGGGCTCGGTAGTTGGTGTAAAAGTCCTTCCAGGTACATGAACTTTGATACTCCAGCTCTCCTCTTCTGTTAAAGTTGCAAGGTTCTAGTGAAACTTGGTAGACTAATGTTCAGGTACTTCGTGACTTCCTTAAGGTGTCGTCCAAAAGGGGTGTCGTCATCCGGCTGAGTGAACTTGTTCATGGGGTCTGACATCTATAGAGTAGAAATAGAGGAGGATTAGAAATGAATAGAGAAGAGTATCTTGTGGCTTTTCCTAGTGCTCGCGTCCTATAGTCAGTGTGTGCTCTGATACCATCTTGTAGCAATCCGATCCCAATGGATCGCAATCTCTGTGCTTAAGTGTCATCCCTGATCGTATGCTGACACACAGTACTCAAGGAATTATAACAGAGTTCAATCACACACTTATTACATCGAGGTCCTCATAAAGAGTATTAATTACAAACATTATATGGCTGAAGGCCATCTAAATAAAATAATTGCGGAAGCTTCGAAGATAAATGAGTCCATCAACTCCACAGCATAACTGAGTGCATGACAATGACCTAGCGCACCTTATTCTTCATCGGGAAACTCTACAACATGAGATGGTGTAGCCGTGTAGGTCAGCACATGGATTATGCTAGCAGAGTCACACTGTAGAGCAAAATGAATGAAAGAGACTATATCTACATGCATATTTGGCTGGTGGGGGCTCTAAGTTCAATTTTTCATAAAGCTATTTTTTTCCTACAACAAAGGAATAAATTTTATTTACTACCAAGTTTATGCCATTATTGAGAAGGTTCCTCCAACTCAATCCCAAAATTAACCAAGTATAATCAATAAACCCAATACATTAATTAAAGAGTGATGAGATCAATAAAATATTCACTTCCAGATACTCAAATTGTCCATAACCGAGGACACGGCTAACCATGATTAGTTTGTACACTCTACAGAGGTTTGCACACTTTTCCCCACAAGACTCGACCGCATCCATGATCGGAGGATCGAGACATAGTATTTCTGAAGTATTAACTCTTTACTCTGGGTAGACTGGTACACCTACTTTCCCCTACATCTGCTAGTCTACCACTGAAAGAGGTCACACAACTTACTCAACTATGCCAGAGCCCATAATGGCTTGTGGCTGCACACGGAAGTTTCTAGGCATGAAATATCATATGATCCCTTTGAGCCTGGGTGGCAGACCTAGGGTAATCACATCAGTACTCCGTCATTCCCATGGGCAAGCACTGGTTTCTCCAGGTGCCTGATGTCTACTACACAACCTTCTTCTTGTAGACGTTGTTGGGCCTGCAAGTGCATAGGTTTGTAGGACAGTAGCAAATTTCCCTCAAGTGGATGACTTAAGGTTTATCAATCCATAGGAGGCGTAGGATGAAGATGGTCTCTCTCAAACAACCCTGCAACCAAATAACAAAGAGTCTCTTGTGTCCCCAACACACCCAATACAATGGTAGATTGTATAGGTGCACTAGTTCGGCGAAGAGATGGTGATACAAGTGCAATATGGATGGTAGATAAAGGTATTTGTAATCTGAAATTATAAAAACAGCAAGGTAACTAATGATAAAAGTGAGCGTAAACGGTATTGCAATGATAGGAAACAAGGCCTAGGGTTCATACTTTCACTAGTGCAAATTCTCTCAACAATAATAACATAGATAGATCATATAACAATCCCTCCACATGCAACAAAGAGTCACTCCAAAGCCACTAATAGCGGAGAACAAACGAAGAGATTATGGTAGGGTACGAAACCACCTCAAAGTTATCCTTTTTTATCTATCTATTCAAGAGCTCGTAGTAAAATAACATGAAGCTATTCTTTCCGCTCAATCTATCATAGAGTTCATACTAGAATAACACCTTAAGACACAAATTAACCAAAACCCTAATGTCACCTAGAAACTCCATTGTCACCTCAAGTATCCGTGGGCATGATTATATGATATGCATCACACAAAATCAAATTCATCTATTCAACCAACACAAAGTACTTCAAAGAGTGCCCCAAAGTTTCTACCGGAGAGTCAAGAACGTGTGTCAACCCCTATGCATAGGTTCATGGGCGGAACCAGCAAGTTGGTCACCAAAACATACATCAAGTGGCACATGATATCCCATTGTCACCACAGATAAGCACGGCAAGACATACATCAAGTGTTCTCATAAAAGACTCAATCCGATAAGATAACTTCAAAGGGAGAACTCAATTCATCACAAGAGAATAGAGGGGGAGAAACATCATAAGATCCAACTACAATAGCAAAGCTTGGGATACATCAAGATCGTGCCATAGAGGGAACACGAGAGAGAACACGAGAGAGAGAGAGAGAGAGAGAGAGAGAGAGAGAGAGAGAGATCAAACACATAGCTACTGGTACATACCCTCAGCCTCGAGGGTGAACTACTCCCTCCTCGTCATGGAGAGCGTCGGGATGATGAAGATGGCCACCGGTGAAGGATCCCCCCTCCGGCAGCGTGCCGGGAAGGGCTCCCGAGAGGTTTTTGGTGGCTACAGAGGCTTGCGGCGGCGGAACTCCCGATCTATCTTGATTTTCGATGGTTTTAGGGTAGGCTTATATAGGCAAAAGAAGTCAGTCGGGGGGTGCTCGAGGGGTCCACGAGACAGGGGGCGCGCCCAGTAGGGGGGGCGCGCCCCCCTATCTCTTGGGCTCCTCGAGTATCTTCTGATGTGGACTCCAAGTCTCCAGGATGATAATCTTCCAAAAAATCACGTTGCCGAAGGTTTCATTCCGTTTGATACTCCTTTTCTTTGAAATACTGAAATAGACAATAAACAGCAATATGGGTTGGGCCTCCGGTTAATAGGTTAGTCCCAAAAGTAATATAAAAGTGTATAATAAAGCCCATAATCATTCAAAAAAGATAATAAAATAGCATGAATGCTTCATAAATTATAGATACGTTGGAGACGTATCAGCATCCCCAAGCTTAATTCCTGCTCGTCCTCGAGTAGGTAAATGATAAAAGAAAGAATTTATGAAGTGTGAATGCTAGAGGTGCACAAGTTTGATCAGTGATAATTTCAATCACCTTTTCTAGCATGATAATATGTCATAACAGTAGTTCATCTCATAAAACTTCTCACGATAAAGTAACAAGCAATTCACATGTCAAAGCATAGACCATAAACATTCTTGAAAACTAGCAAACTTCATTCTTAGTCATCAAAAAAATTGCAATTCATCTTATTTTCAGGAATAGCAAACTCCACATACTCAACTATCATATAGTCTTCTACAATTGCTAACACTCTCGCAATACTTGTGGTTATGAAGTTTTAATCAGACACAGAGAAAGATTGGGGCTTATAATGTTGCCTCCAAACGTATTCACCTTTGGGTGATGTCAACAATAATAGTTCATGCTAACGTACATC
>NC_041387.1:144732440-144788566 GCF_002162155.2 Triticum dicoccoides | reverse complement strand
ATATCAGGATCACCCCAACACAAAGTGCTTGCCAAAAGATAAAATGAAAAAGGGAAAGGCGAAGATCACCTTGACTCTTTCATAAAGTAAAAGACATAAAGTAAAAGATAGGCCCTTCGCAGAGGGAAGCAGAGGTTGTCATGCGCTTTTAGGGTTGGATACACAAAATCTTAATGAGAAAGAACGTCACTTTATATTGCCCCTTGTATATGGACCATTATTATGCAGTCCATCGCTTTTATTTCTTCCATAACAAGTTCGTACAAAGCTTATTTTCTCCACACTAATAAGTCATGTATATTTAGAGAGCAATTTTTATTGCTTGCACCGATGACAACTTACTTGAAGGATCTTACTCAATCCATAGGTAGATATGGTGGACTCTCGTGGAAAAACTAGGTTTAAGGATATTTGGAATCACAAGTAGTATCTCTACTTGGTGTTAGGAATTTTGGCTAGCATGAGGGGGAAAGGCAAGCTCAACATGTTTGAATGATCCATGACAATATACTTTAACTGAGATGCGAGAAAACATAACCCATTACGTTGTCTTCCTTGTCCAACATCAACTCTTTAGCATGTCATACTTAATGAGTGCTCACAATTATAAAAAATGTCTATGATAATATATGTATATGTGAAATCTCTCTTCCTTCAGTATCCTTTCATGAATTGTTCAAATGACTAATACAATGCTTGTTAACCGTCAATAAATTTACAGCCTCTACTTATTAGATGTGAAGTCATTACTCCCCATGGGATAAGAAAATGAAACATATATAATTTCAGATTTATGACATTCAACTCATTCAACCATCTACTCATAGGATATAAGTGAAGCACACGAGTAAATGACAAACTACTCCAAAAAAATAAAAGTGAAGATCAATGAGTAGCTAAATAATTATGCAACTATGTGAAGACTCTCTATCAATTAAGAATTTCAGATCTTGGTATTGTATTCAAGCAGCAAGAAAACAAAATAAAATTACATTGCAAGGATAGCACAACTCATGTGAAGAAGCAAAAACTTAGGTTCAACCGATACTAACCGATAGTTGTTGAAGAAGAAAGGTGGGATGCCTACCGGGGCATCCCCAAGATTAAAGGCTTGAGACTTCTTGAAATATTATCTTGGGGTGCCTTGGGCATCCCCAAGATTTAACTTTTGTGTCTCCTTAATTCCTCTCATATCATGGTTTCTCTTTTTATCAAAAGCTTCATCCACAACAAACTCAACAAGAACTCGTGAGATAGGTTAGTATAAACCAATGCAATATCATTTTCTACTGTAACAAATTACTAACACTATTATTCAACATTGAATACTAAATGCATCTACATATTTAACACTCCTATCCTCAAATAGAATCATTAAACAAGCAAACATATGCAAACAATGCAACCATAACAGCAATCTGCCAAAACAGTACAGTCTGTAAAGAATGCAAGAGTATCAATACTTCCATAACTCCAAAAATAATAAGAAAAATATTAAGCTTTAGAAGATTTGACAGAGCTCATTATGCAAAAAAGATTCAACATTATATCACTCTCTGACTTTTCTAGGGAATTTTTGCAACAGCGGTAAACTTTCTGTTTTCAAACAGCAACATGTATACTAGCAAAACAAGCATGGTAAAGGCTATCCTTGACATTTTTATTAAAAATAAAGATGCAAAACATTATTCCAAGTAACAGAAAGCAAATACTAACAGGATAAAATGATGCTCCAAGAAAAACACATATCATGTGGCGAATAAAAATATAGCTCCAAGTAAAGTTACCGATGAACGAAGACGAAAGAGGGGATGCCTTCCGGGGCATCCCCAAGCTTAGGCTCTTGGTTGTCCTTGGATATTACCTTGGGGTGCCTTGGGCATCCCCAAGCTTAGGCTCTTACCACTCCTTATTCCATAGTCCATCGAATCTTTACCCAAAACTTGAAAACTTCAACCACACAAAACTCAACACAAAACTCGTAAGCTCCGTTAGTATAAGATAATAAAACCACCACTTAGGTACTGTAATTAACTCATTATAAATTCGTATTGGTGTAATATATACTGTATTCTAACTTATATATGGTTCATACCCTCCGATACTACTCATAGATTCATCAAAATAAGCAAACAACACATAGAAAACAGAATCTGTCAAGAACAGAACAGTCTGTAGTAATCTGTATCAAAAGTATACTTATGGAACACAAACAATTCTGAAATAAATTGGTGGACCTGAGGAATTTGTCTATTAATCATCTGAAAAAAGAATCAACCTAAAAGCACTCTCCAGTAAAATATGGCAGCTATTCTCGTGAGCGCTAAAGTTTCTGTTTTCTACAGCAAGATCATATAGACTTCACCCAAGTCTTCCCAAAGGTTCTACTTGGCACTTTATTGAAACAAAAGCTATAAAACATGATTACTACAGTAGCATAATCATGTGGACACACAAAAACAGTAAGGGTAAATATTGGGTTGTCTCCCAACAAGCGCTTTTCTTTAATGCATATGTAGCTAGGCATGATGATGGCAATGATGCTCACATAAAAGATAAGAATTGAAACATAACGGGAGCATCATGAATCATATGACTAGCACATTTAAGCCTAACCCACTTCCTATGCATAGGTATTTTGTGATCAAACAACTTATGGGAACAATGATCAACTAGCATAGGAAGGTAAAACAAGCATAGCTTCAAGAATTTCAACACATAGAGAGGAAACTTGATATTATTGCAATTCCTACAAGCATATGTTCCTCTCTCATAATAATTTTAAGTAGCATAATGAATGAATTCAAAAATATAACCAGCATCTAAAGCATTCCTTTCATGATCTACAAGCATGGAAAATTTACTACTCTCCACATAAGCAAAATTCTTCTCATTGGGAATGGTGGGAGTATCATAAGAGACTTGAACACTAAAAATTGTTTTCACATTCAAAGAGTAATGTTCAGAAAAAGGGTAATCATAATCATGACAAGTTTTATAAATACAATCATCACTAATTTTTATAGCATAATTTTCATCACAATAATCATCATAAGTAGCAACTTTGTTCTCATCATAATCAATTGAAACCTCTCCCAAGATAGTGGAATCACTAAATAAAGTTGACACTCTTCCAAATCCACTTTCATATTCATTACAATAAGATTAAACATCCTCCAAAATAGTGGGATCACTACTTCCTAAAGTTGACACTCTTCCAAACCCACTTTCATCAATATAATCATCATAAAGAGGCATGATATCATCATAACAACTTTGCATATCAAAACTTGGGATGCTAAAAATATCATCTTCATTAAACATAGCATCCCCAAGCTTGGGACAATCATTAATTTCAGCAAATATATTCTCAAATATGTCATTCTCACCAAACATAGCTTCCTCAAGCTTGTGCCCTTTCATGTCATAAGCATAATCACTCTCATCGTTAAAAATATGGATAGCACCAATAGTAAAGCAAATATCATCATCACAATGAGTAGTAGGAGCAACATCATTTGGGAGGGATACCTTTTTACCTTTGCTGCCCCTTCTCTTCCTTTTCTTCTTCACATTATGTGTGGGTTCAACCTTCTTTATTGATGGGATAGGTTGAATAGAAAGCTCCTCCTCGTTACCTGAATCATCATAAGAAATAATAGGAGGAGGTTGGGAAGTCTCTTCCCTTTCATTAGTATTCTCTTCATCTTCTATTTGCTTTATTTTCTTTAGGTAATTGGCAATATAAGGATTTTCAATGCAATTCACCGTACAATACATATAAATCTTCTCTATATTAATATCAAGGAAATGCTCAAGATTAAATTTTGGAATAAGCTTACTTGCATGTTTCAATTCTTCATAACCCAAAAGCAAACTAAGTCTAATGTAATGTGCAAGGGAAATCAAATCATCACAATTCTTGGACACGATTCGATCATGAAATAATTCACATAGGAGATGTAGATGACCATGTTCATTGCATAGTTCACAAGTACGGCAAAGGAAATATAAATTTTCAGCACTCCCATTTAACTTTTCTTGCAACACTTTAGTTTCTAAATGCTTATGCCTCTTGCAATATATATCTTCTCTATTTGGTGTGTTCATGCAAACATGCACTCCACAAAATTTCACATGCTTATGAGAGTTATTTTCATCATGACTAGAGCAATCATCATTAGTACTATGTATATTCAAGGAGTTCATACTAACAACATTGCAATCATGCTCATCATTCAAAGATTTAGTACCAAGCATTTTAATGCATTCTTCTTCTAGCACATGAGCACAATTTTCCTTACCATCATACTCACGAAAGATATTAAAAAGACGAAGCGTATGAGACAAACTTAACTCCATTTTTTTGTAGTTTTCTTTTATAAACTAAACTAGTGATAAAACAAGAAACAAAAAGATTCGATTGCAAGATCTAAAGATATACCTTCAAGCACTCACGTCCCCGGCAACGGCGCCAGAAAAGAGCTTGATGTCTACTACACAACCTTCTTCTTGTAGACGTTGTTGGGTCTGCAAGTGCACAGGTTTGTAGGACAGTAGCAAATTTCCCTCAAGTGGATGACCTAAGGTTTATCAATCCGTAGGAGGCGTAGGATGAAGATGGTCTCTCTCAAACAACCCTGCAACCAAATAACAAAGAGTCTCTTGTGTCCCCAACACACCCAATACAATGGTAGATTGTATAGGTGCACTAGTTCGGCGAAGAGATGGTGATACAAGTGCAATATGGATGGTAGATAAAGGTATTTGTAATCTGAAATTATAAAAACAGCAAGGTAACTAATAATAAAAGTGAACGTAAACGGTATTGCAATGATAGGAAACAAGGCCTAGGGTTCATACTTTCACTAGTGCAAGTTCTCTCAACAATAATAACATAGATAGATCATATAAAAATCCCTCCACATGCAACAAAGAGTCACTCCAAAGCCACTAATAGCGGAGAACAAATGAAGAGATTATGGTAGGGTACGAAACCACCTCAAAGTTATCCTTTTTGATCTATCTATTCAAGAGCTCGTAATAAAATAACATGAAGCTATTCTTTCCGCACATAATATCCCATTGTCACCACAGATAAGCACGGCAAGACATACATCAAGTGTTCTCATAAAAGACTCAATCCGATAAGATAACTTCAAAGAGAAAACTCAATTCATCACAAGTGAGTAGAGGGGGAGAAACATCATAAGATCCAACTACAATAGCAAAGCTCGGGATACATCAAGATCGTGCCATAGAGGAAACACGAGAGAGAACACGAGAGAGAGAGAGAGAGAGAGAGAGAGAGAGAGAGAGAGAGAGAGAGAGAGATCAAACACATAGCTACTGGTACATACCCTCAGCCTCGAGGGTGAACTACTCCCTCCTCGTCATGGAGAGCGCCGGGATGGTGAAGATGGACACCGGTGAAGGATCCCCCCTCCGGCAGGGTGCCGGGAAGGGCTCCCAAGAGGTTTTTGGTGGCTACAGAGGCTTGCGGCGGCGGAACTCCCGACCTATCTTGATTTTCGATGGTTTTAGGGTACGTAGGCTTATATAGGCGAAAGAAGTCGGTCGAGGGGTGCTCGAGGGGTCCACAAGACAGGGGGGCGCGCCCAGTAGGGGGGCGCCCCCCCTATCTCCTGGGATCCTCAAGTATCTTCTGACATGGACTCCAAGTCTCCAGGATGATAATCTTCCAAAAAATCACGTTGCTGAAGGTTTCATTCCGTTTGGACTCCGTTTGATATTCCTTTTCTTCGAAATACTGAAACAGGCAATAAAACAGCAATATGGGCTGGGCCTCCGGTTAATAGGTTAGTCCCAAAAGTAATATAAAAGTGTATAATAAAGCCCATAATCATTCAAAACAGATAATAAAATAGCATGAATGCTTCATAAATTATAGATACGTTGGAGACGTATCAGTGCCCCAAACAATCCACCCAGATGTGTATTAAAGTTGCAACCTTATGTTGTCCAAAATTATTATCTCTCGCAACTTGCATGAATCTCACAACCAATCCCTGTCTACGACCATGGCTAAGCAATGTATGGGCATAACGTATATTCCCGGTGAGGGAGTCCTGGATTAAGGGGTCCTCGGACAGCCGGACTATATACTTTGGCCGGACTGTTGGACTATGAAGATACAAGATTGATGACTTCGTCCCGTGTACGGATGGGACTCACCTTTGCGTGGAAGGCAAGCTTGGCAATTCGGATATGTAGATTTCCTTATCTGTAACCGACTCTGTGTAACCCTAGCCCCCTCCGCTGTCTATATAAACCGGAGGGTTTAGTCCGTAGGACAAGAACAATCATAATCATAGGCTAGCTTCTAGGGTTTAGCCTCTATGATCTCGCGGTAGATCAACTCTTGTAATACTCATATCATCAAGATCAATCAAGCAGGAAGTAGGGTATTACCTCCATCGAGAGGGCCCGAACCTGGGTAAAACATCATGTCCCCTGCCTCCTGTTATCATTAGCCTTAGATGCATAGTCCGGGACCCCCTACCCGAGATCCGCCGGTTTTGACACCGACACCCGGGATGATCAAATGTAATAGATTCCTACTTCATGAACTTCAACCAAACCACATGTTTCCAATCCTACTCATGCAATCTTTGAGGGTGAAACTAATGCATAGTAAAAACTGGGTATTGAAAGTGTCGAGGATATACCCCGCGGTGTAACCCGGCCGCAATGTATAACCCGGCCGGACTTGGCGACTCACTAATGACCCGCCCTGTTTGGACGACACACTAAGTGACCCGCCCGATCCTGGCGACTTATGGGTGACCTGGCAAGCGGATCAGAGGAGCGGCAATACCCGGGGGCCCAGGAGGCTCAAGGCCCAGAAGGCCGGCTTACGTTATGATAGGCCGGCTTAAGAGGAAAGGCATAAGGAGTATCTCCCTTACAAGGAATCAAGACCCGGACTTATATCCGGCTTGTAGTACAAGATAGGCTAGTCCTACTAGGACTCCACATGTAACCTGCCCCTCTAACTTATATAAGGAGGGGCAGGGCTCCCCAAAGAGGGACAAGCAACAAGAAACAATATCTAGGGCTAGACACAAAGGGGAGCCGGCTTACGGCGACTCTTCTCATGAGCATAATGAGACCTAGCCACAAACAGCATGTAGGTTTGTTACCGGATGATGTTTCCCGGGGCCCGAAGCTGTCTAAATCCTTGTCTTGCGTGTTGCGTCTCTCGTCCCGATCAACCCCTCTCAAGCTACCACATAGATGCGTTGGCCTCGCGACTAAGTCCTGACACTAAGGATATCTAACGTGTTAATTCCACGACAGTTGGTGCCCACCGTGGGGCCTGCGCATGGTGGTGTTGAGTTCTTGAAGGGCGCTATCCCAGGGATCGAGAAGTTCCGCCCAGCTTATTGAAGAAGTTCCGGTCGACTTAATGAAAGGTTCTATCTAAATCACCGAAAAAGTTTCGACCGCATCGACAAAAGATTCCGTCTGGATCGGCGAAAAGTTCCGACTGCTTCGACGAAAGGTTCTGTCTGAATGGGCGAAAGGTTCCGACCGACTCAACGAAAGGTTCCGTCTGAATCACCAAAGAGTTCCGATCGCCTCGATGAAAAGTTCGGTCCAAATCGCCGAAGGGTTCCAGCCAAATCGCCGAAAGGTTCTGTCCGAGTCATCAAAGAGTTCCGACATAGGCTATAGAAAAATTCCGGATTATCAAAGGTTCCGGCCGGGTTATGTGGAAAGCTCAGGCACTAGAAGACATAGAGTCAATTAACTCTTTCGTCAAAAAACAAAGCAGCACTATGCATTATCCGGCGCCAGCATCCGGCGAAAAATACCAGGTGATGTCCAGCCAGTTTTATGTTTATCAATATTTATTAATTTCTTGAAAACAACTACTCTGCCTATAGTGTTATTATATACAGCCATTGTCCCTGCGGTCCGGTTTACGTCAACGCGCCGACCGGCTTGCCCGTCAGCACCACCTTACAACGCCACAGACGACTCGCCCGCCCTCGCGGCCAGTTCACGCATCCTCACCGGCTTACAACGTGGATGACAGCTTGCTCGTCCGCACCGGCTTACAAACTCTGTGGCCGGTTTATCGATTTATTCCCGCGGCAGATTCATCCATGAGGGATTTCAGTTTCACCCAGGGATCATCAATTTCATGGCGGATTATTTTTGGCCTAAACATACCAGGTGATATCCATCCAAGTTTGTTTTATTATCACATGTTGTTTTTGTCAAAAAACAAGTTTATCTTTGCCCTGGTCTGCAATATTGTTTATGCAGGGCAACTATTTATGACAACAAGTGATATTATACCGCGGAGGTGGAGACACGCCAACATTTTTTGGCACAGGTGGTCGTCGTTACTCAACGGACTCCCACACCGGCTTACAACGCCGTGGCCGACTCTTGCGACCGCGCCGGCTTACGACATCGTGGCCATTTCTCGCGGTCGTACCGGCTTACAATACCATGGCCGTCTCTTGCGATCACGCCGGCTTACAACAAGGAGGACGACTCGCCCGTCCGCACCGGATTACAAACGCTGCGGCTGATTCATCTGTCTGCCCTCGCGGCCGACTCACCCATGAGTGATTTCAACTTAACCTAGTAATCATCAACTTCATGGCTGATTATTTCGGGCCTGACACATCAGGTGATATCTGTTTTAAATATATTTTATTGGCACATATTATTTTGGTCAACGAGCAGTTTATCTTGCCTTGGTCTACAATATTGTTGATGCAGGACAATTGTTCATTACATCAAAACGATGTGGTTGACTCGCCTGCGCCGGATTACAGCACTGCGGTTGACTCATCAATACAACGGGCCACCCTTTCCTGGACGAGCTTTTTATTGAGTATGAGTAAGTTACTACTTGGGAAGCCCGGTTTTCTTCCAACAAATTGGAGGCAAATTATCATATATTATCAGCTGCCGTCTGCACTGGATGGCTCAATGGTCACCTCAACTTTCTGTGGATTCACATCACGTTATCAACGTCAATGATGTACACCTTCGGCTATGGACAAATATGGAGAATCTCAAGCCAACTCTTTGAGTCATCTTGAGACTCGGGGCTACAATGGTATGGTTCGGCAAAGTTAGCCGGTTTCAATGGATTCAAGAACTCCGGGTCAAGGCCGTCAGAAAATGTCCGGCTTAAAAAGAAGGACTCCGGTTAAAATCTGGCTCAAGGTAAATTTATCTCTTACAAAGCTTTGGAGCCCTCAAAACCGGTTCAACATCCGGATCAAGGTAAATTTGTCCCTTACAAGGCTTTTGAGGTCTCAATATCTGGTTTAAAGTTCCGGTTCACAAAACATTAATCTCTCACAAGTTCGAGTTTCTAGAAAGGTTAAAGGTTGCCAAAAGAACTTGCTGCCATGATGCGCGGTTCAAACTTGGGGATCCTGCCTTACGGCTTATCTTATTATGATCACTTGGGGGCTTCCTGTTCAAACATAGGTCGTATCCGAACCAAAGAGAACATAGCTGTCGAAACCCGCTTGATCGGCATACTGCCAAACCCACTTGGGGGCTTCTTGATCATATTTGAATCATAGCTTAACCCCTTTGGGTCTGACGTGGATCGTATACGAATCAGTGTCATTAAACAAATCTTATGGTCACTTGGGGGCTTCGTGTTCAAACATAGGTCGTATTCGAACCAAAGAGAACATAGCTGTCGAAACCCACTTGATCGGCATCGCCAAAGCCACTGGGGGCTATATGATCGTATTCGAATCTTAGCTTAACCCCTTTGGAACGGTTTACTGATCGTATTCGAATCAGAAGCCTCAAAAAAATTTATTCTATTCCTGGTAAAGTTTATTGCAGCCACAATTACTTAACTTGAGACCTTTTGAGGATTATATCTCAAATGTATATAAGTGTTTTATGATTAACCCGGCCTGACTTTTGACTATAAGTCGCCAGCTTATGACAATCATCATCTATGTGGAAGCATTGGCTTCTAAAGATTGGGTTATCACCCTTACTGCACAGGTCATGTAAACCGGCAGTACAAATTCAATATCACAGTGGTCATTTGGGGGTTTTCCTGTTCAAACATCGGTCGTATTCGAACCAAAGAGAACATTGCTGTCGATACCCACTTTGATTGGCAACGCCAACGCCACTGGGGGCTATATAATCATATCCGAATGTTAGCTTAACCCCTTTGGAACGGTTTACTAGTCGTATTCGAATCAGAAGCCTCAAAAAAAATATGTTTTTATACAATTGCAAATATTTGAGTTGTTACAAATATTATATGTGCCGGCTTTTACAGAGTTGAGTTATCAACTTCACTGTCCGGGTAACATAAACTGGCGGTATCATTCAAAGGATCATAGGGATCTTGTGATCTACTTATGTGCAGGATAAGACTACATTTGGGTGGTTACCCGCCCTGGCTTTTGACTTTAAGTCGCCAGGGCATATGTTGTTTAACTCTTTGTAGGGTTTGCAGGAATATGACATATAAATGATTAAAGTTCGAGCTCATTACCAAACTTGATGCTTCAAAATAATTATCCGTTCTGGATTTTTCTCAAAGGCTATAAGCCGCCGGGTTATAAAATTCCGGCTTACAATGAAGGCGAATTAAATCGTCGTTGGCCAAAAGTCGCCGGGTATTTAAACTCCGGGTTTACTTATCAATCGATGAGGTATTCAAACTTTTAATAGCCAAAACTGGCTGGATTTTTATGATGATATTGAATGATTGAGGTTTTCATACCAGGTTATATTATTCAAATCTTGAATAGCCAACATGGCTGGATTTCTATTGTGATTATCAATAACCAGTATTATTGAGGTTTTCAAAGTCCCTTTAGCGCAATGGCTATTATTTTATCAAAGGATATGATTTATTTTACAATGGAAGGAATAGTCCCGAGTCGCTGCAGGCTTACGACCCGGCACTTGGGGGCTACATTATTCAAATTGAGGTTATATCAAATATGCAAGTCTCATGTCGCTGCAAGCATGCACCATGACACTTGGGGGCTAATTCAAAGTCATTGTTTTCTCACCTTATTGAAGACCCGACTCATCACATCATAATGAGCCGGCCCTTGGGGGCTACACATTGCTGTTCAAGTTTACATGATAATATTTACAAAGTCCATGCTCATTATTGCATAATGACCCGGCCCTTCGGGGCTACACTGGTTGAAGTTTTATGAGCATAAGGCAATTACAAGTCCCAGGTTGCTGCAAGCATGACAACTCGGCACTTGGGGGCTACAGGTAATATGGATATAAGGGAGAAATATCTTCCAATTTTCAGTTTTGAGCAAATCAGATTGACCCGGCATCACCAATCATTATGACCCGGTGTCTGCAACAATCATAACCCGGCGTCATCAATAATCATGAACCGGCATTGGCAACAATCATGAACCGGTGTTGGAAACAATCATGACCAGGAATTATCAGTTTTTATAACCCGGAGATTTTGGAAATTATAACTCGGCAAGATCAATACCTTTAAGCCGGTTGAAATCAGATGAGTATGTCAAGACCTATAATTTTAAGCCGGCGCTTTGGAAGCCGACTCAGATGGATTATTTGTTTACAATATTTCTTCTACAAGCAAATTGATTGTGAAGCTGGTCTATTGACCCGGATTTTCTAGAAGAAGGAAATAACAAGGACTTAAGGATGTTCAGGTGCCGGTTTACAAGAATTCTTAACCCGGAGCACAACCTGTCAAATTTGTTCTTGTGTTTATTTTGCAGCATAATTTTACCATGGATAAATCCAAGCTAAACTTGGGGGCTAATGTCCGGGATATACCCCGCGGTGTAACCCGGCCGCAAGGTATAACCCGGCCGGACTTGGCGACTCACTAATGACCCGCCCTGTCTGGACGACACACTAAGTGACCCGCCCGATCCTGGTGACTTATGGGTGACCTGGCAAGTGGATCAGAGGACCGACAAGACCTGGGGGCCCAGGAGGCTCAAGGCCCAGAAGGACGGCTTACGTTATGATAGGCCGGCTTAAGAGGAAAGGCGTAAGGAGTATCTCCCTTACAAGGAATCAAGACCTGGACTTATATCCGGCTTGTAGTACAAGATAGGCTAGTCCTACTAGGACTCTACATGTAACCCACCCCTCTAACTTATATAAGGAGGGGCAGGGCTCCCCAAAGAGGGACAAGCAACAAGAAACAATATCTAGGGCTAGACACAAAGGGGAGCCGGCTTACGGCGACTCTTCTCATGAGCATAATGAGACCTAGCCACAAACAGCATGTAGGGTTGTTACCGGATGATGTTTCCCGGGGCCCGAAGCTGTCTAAATCCTTGTCTTGCGTGTTGCGTCTCTCGTCCCGATCAACCCCTCTCAAGCTACCACATAGATGCGTTGGCCTCGCGACTAAGTCCTGACACTAAGGACATCTGACGTGTTAATTCCACGACAAAAAGTATGATCAAAGTGTAACTTTCCTTGCTGACGATCAAAAAACTCTAGGGATTTGTAGTAACAAGCTTCGCACTCCGGAAAATCTGTCGTAAACAAACAGTAGCATACATAAGCACTCAAGCAAGAGATGCAAAGAGAAATCAAAGAAAAGATCCAGAAAACTCAAAAACAAGCAAATAACTACTCTAAACAGAAAAAAATAACAGTATTATAATTATGTGGATTATATCTTAACAGAAAGTACATGTGATTAGCTATGATTTGCAAAAAGAATCAACTAAAACAGAGTTACGAAACTCAGGATACGAACAAAAGAAGATCAAATTCAAATGTGAACTTGACTCAAATTTTAAACTTTCAAAAAACATGTTCAAGTTGCATTACTAGATAGATGAGATCTCTCTGAAAATTTTGGCGTTGGTTTCTTCGAATTTGGACAAACGAGCAAAAAGTTGTGCTAGTTTGAATCATAGGGACTAATCTGTAAGTAAAACTACGAATTGGTCCCTGGCAGAAAAACTAAAAGAAAAAAGAAAAAACTAACGAACGAACGTTCGCTACAAGAGCTAAACGAACGAAAATGTTCGCTACCGAAGTCTAACGGACGAACGTCCGCTAAATAATGAAAATGAAAAAAATAAACGAGATCTGGATCGTTAGATCCAGATTAGATAGTCGAGGGCGGCGGGACTACTGGCGGCGGCGGTGGTCGACGACGACGAGGCGGACGGCGGCAGGCTTGAGTGGGGGCGGCTGCGTCGAGCTCCGGCGGTGACGGCGGAGTGCGGCGGTGGCGTCTGTGGCGGCGGCGGCGACGGCGCAGGCTTGTGGCGGCGGCGGCGACGGTGCAGGCTTGCGGCGGCGGCGGCTGGTGATGTGAGGAAGAGAGGGGCCGGGGCGGTATCTAAGGAGGGGGCGGCGGCTTGGAGTACGGGTCAAGGCGGCGGGGCACGGAGTCTGAGCTGGACTCGCAGTGGCGGCAGCATGCGTTGGCCGGTCTCCTGCTCGGAGTCGGTCAGGACGGGCGGCTAGGTGGGCCATGGCCTAGCAGGGTGGTGGGCTGACCCTATTCGGCAGAGAAGATTTTAAAAAAACATTTTTCCAGAGAGACAAAAACACGCTAAACTTAAATAAATAAATACCTAAAAATACAAGAAAAATTCACATAATAATATGGCCTTATTATTGACCCAGTGAACATTTTTCTGGGCCTAAATGCCTAAACTAAAAACAAACATTTTAGTTCTAATTACTCCGCAAACAAAATAAATAAACTAGCAAATAAAATCAAATAAAATATCCAAAAATTCAAAATTCAATTTCCACTATTTCTTTGCTGTTTTTGAAGAAGTCCTTTTATCTTCTCTCCTTATTTTGAAATAATTGGAAAAGAATTTTGAAAAACAATTTGATCCAATTTACCAAATTTTGATAAATCAAACATGGACTTTTTGTGAAACCTCTAACTCTCTCAAATTGGTCCTTGAGTTGCTTAAGGTCTCTTGGATCAAAATCCAACTAAAACAAAAGAAACAAAATGCATAAATCATGGATGCATATGAATGATCTATGAATAACATCCAAATTGAAAATTAGGATGTTACACTACTAGAGGCCTAGGGTTTAGAAGAGTCCTCGGCTTGGGTGCCAAGTCTTGTGGAATCTCCCTTGTATGCGGCATGGACTGCCGAAGTGGCCCATGAGAGAACCGCCATGGGGGTCCTCAGCCCGACCCCCCTGGTCGAGAGATGACGTGATGAGTACCCCCCCCCCACCCCACTTTCGGACACCATTAGTAGCCTCTTGAACCGATCTTCAAGTTGGGGGCGCTCCTTGGTTTTTCTGAACTATTCTTTTATCTTCGGTCGTCGGCCTTAAAAGCTAGTTCAAAAAATCGTCCCATCTTTGATCCTGATAATAGTCGAGCTGAATCTGAAGAGTTCATACGCCGGGCGTCCGAGGAGCCCCTTTAAGTTCTCAGTCTTTATCAATGCCTTGTTATTTTTATGCCACACCTCAGGTTTGAAGTTTTTCCCGTGCTGCGGTGTCCTCTAGCAGCCAAGCTCCAACGCCGCACTGCATCCGAGGTATCTTTTTGCAGCCGAGCTCCAACGCCGGTCAGCATCTAAGGTATCATAGATCACCTCAGTCTTGAAAAAGTTGAAAGAATTCAGCCAAGCTTAATGTTGGAAATGCCCTTTATTGAGCATACCACTTGCATCCGAGCTTTATGTCGTACTACTTCCGAGGTGGTGGTGAATCACCTCAGTCATGAGCTGATCTTTTATGGAATTGTTTCTGATTGGTGCAATTTATGCACTGCCGAGATGTATAACCAGTAGCCCTCAAGGTGTGTGTCGCTCTAAAACCCGAAATGCACCTGAAGGAAAACATGAAACCGCTGATCCCAGTAGCCCCTGGGACTCAGGTCGATTCGCAAAATCAGCTTAAGAATCAAGTCCTAGCTCGGCAGCATACGTAAGAATGGAAATGCGGTGTGCACAGTCCTCAAGACCCAGAACTGCTGGTGTCCAGAACTAGGGGTACTCATCACGTCATCTCCCGACCAGGGGGATCGGGCCGAGGACCCCCATGGCAGTTCCCTCATGGGCCACTTCGGGCAGCCCATGCCGCATACAAGGGAGATTCCACAAGACTTGGCGCCCAAGCCAAGGACTCTTCTAAACCCTAGGGCCCCGGTACATTATATAAACCGAGGCTAGGCTAGTCAATAGATCATTTGATATTCATTAGAACAATCTCGTGGTAGATACATGTACTCTCTAATATCGCCCATATACAATCAAAAGCAGGACGTAGGGTATTATCTCTTCGAGAGAGCCCGAACCTGGGTAAAACCTCATGTCCATGTTACCATTGCTCCAAGACACCTAGCTTAGGACCCTTACTACGAGATATGCCAGATTTAGAACCGACATTGGTGCTTTCGTCAAGAGCCTGCTAGGCGACCATCACAGATTGATGGGATAATCAGGTGATATTTTTCCAGTTAGATCTGTTCCACGTAAATTATCTATTTTCGCAAAATTTCCGCATTGCGCTACTTTGTTTATAGGACGAGATTAGGAATTTTCTTAGCAGCAATGGCAGCGTCCGCCGCCTGACATATGTCGGATCCGAGCTATGATGTGATAGGTTGCATAAATAAAAAGTAATCCGACCAGTGGTGATCGCCAGCAGTGATCCAAGGAGTTCGCGTAGAGCAAGTATTGCTCATACGGAGCAATATAGGTGGGATGACATGAATTGTGCTAGCCGGCGGCATGCAGGGAATATTCGTTCCGTCCTTCTTTTTATTGTTTAGTTATTGTCGCTTCGTGGACTTTCCATATACTAGTATTAGTGCTAATCATTGTCAATTTGGAGCCTAGATTTATGAACGTTGGTCAGCGAACAGAACATGCATGATATGACCTACTATATGTATTGTCACTTCATCACGACGTCACCACAGATGCCTCATCATCATTGTTCATGGTACTCTGACCTGCGCCAGCGTCCACGCGCCACCGCATCATCATGCCATCAAACCAACCACTGCGTTCAGATCGAACTTTCCGTGTATTGGTCGACCCGATGCAGTCTTGAGGCACTCTGGTCAGGACGTCCTAGTCTATAATCACCTCGTCTGCCATCAGGGTGGATGCCGTCGGATAAATGACCACGTGCAATTGTTCTAGTTATTCGTGATGTACGTATTAATAATATTTTAAAGAGTATTTTCTGTTGGTCATCCATTTTTAGTGTTGCATGTTTTACAATCTGGTCTATGATGCGACCACCGTTTCACGGCGATCCGATATGCCATCCCTGTCTTGCGCGCATCGTGTCCGTTACTTGGGCGACCCTGTGAATTCGGATTTTGTTGTTACTTCTTGAGCTTGCCTTGATTTCTCCCTTGAAGAGTAAAGGGTGATGCAGCAAAGTAGAGATAAGTATTTCCCTCAGTTAACAACCAAGGTATCAATCTAGTAGGAGGCACAAGCAAGTCCCCAATAGATGCACCTCCACAAACTAATAAACACTTGCACACAACATGAAAAAGGGGTTGTCAATCCCTTCACGATCACTTGCAAGAGTGAGATCTAATAGAGATAGATATAAAAGATAAGTAAAAGGTAAAATAAGTAAATATAAATAAATTGTAGGAAGGTATTTTTGTTTCTTGATTTTATAGACCTGAAAATATATGATGGAAAATAGACCCGAGGGGCATAGTTTCACTAGAGGCTTCTCTCTTGAAGAAAGCATACGGTGGGTAAACAAATTACTGATGAGCAATTGATAGAAAAGCGCATAGTTATGATGATATCTAAGACAATGATCATGAATATAGGCATAATGTCTGTGACAAGTAGACCTACCCCTACCTGCATCTACTACTAGTACTCCACACATCGACAGCTATCCAGCAAGCATCTAGTTTATTAAGTTAACAAGAATGGAGTAACGCCTTAAGCAAGATGGCATGATGTAGAGGGATAGATCCAATCAATATGGTAAAAATCATCTTTTTATCCTTAATGGCAACAATACAATATGTGCCTCGCTGCCCCTACTATCACTGGGTGAGGGCACCACAAGATTGAACCCATCACAAATCACCTCTCTCATTGCAAGAAAACCCAATCTAGTTGGCCAAACCAAATCGATAGATTGGACAGAAATACGAAGGTATCTTAATCATGCATAAAAGAGTTCAGAAAAGACTCAAATAATATTCATAGATAATCTGATCATAAACCCACAATTCATCGGATCTCAACAAATGCACCACAAAATAAGATTACATCGAATATATCACCAAGAACATCGATGAGAACATTGTATTGAAGATCAAAGAGAGAGAACACGCCATCTAGCTACTAGCTATGGACCCGTAGGTCTGTGGTAAACTACTCACACTTCATCGGAAGGGCAACAAGGTTGGTGTAGAGGCCCTCCATGATCAAATCCCCCTCCAACGGAGTGCTGAAATAGGCCCCAAGATGCGACCTCGCGAGAATAGAATCTTGCGACGGCGGAAAAGTATTTTTTTGGTGTGCCCTCTGACGTAGGGGGAATATTTGGGTATTTATAGAGCTGAGGTTACGGTTAGGAGGTCCATGGGGGGGCACAAGCTGAGGAGGCATGCCCCTATGGCTTTTGGCCCCCTTGTGGGTCTTCTAACCTCTTCCCGAAGCTTCGTGGTTGTCTTCTGGTCCAAGAAAATCCTCAAAAAGTTTCATTCTGTTTGGACTCCGTTTGGTATTGATTTTCTGTAAAAGAAAAAACAAGGAAAAAACAACAACTAGCACTGGGCACTAGGTTAATAGGTTAGTCCCAAAAGATGATATATAATAGCATATAATGCATATTAAACATCCAAGATAGATAATATAATACCATGGAACAATAAAAAAAAGATATGTTGGAGACGTATCACTTGTCACCTCTTCGCACCCACACCCTATGTCGACATCGGCCTCGCGCCGGTCCATGTTATTTTAATAATTTATTTTGCATAAATAATTATGTAAGAATTTTTATTTTGTTATTATTATCTGGCTTGTGCTCCTTCATGCATGCAGATAATCAACCTTGACTATGACACGCCGCTGGCAAGCCGATGTCATCGTCCCGACCTCGGACGCGGCACTCGGACCTTTGCGCTCCACCAGGCGGACCTCGGCACTCGAGCCATATTCCTTTAATTATTTGCTTCACTTATGTCAATTAAGTAGAATATTTTTTTTGCTTGCATTATTTTATGTGTGCAGGTAATCGACTTCGGCTGCATCACGCGGTCACCTCGGTGTGCCGACCTCGTCGTCCTGCCTCCTTCGACCAGGTTGTATTGTCACCTTGGCGCGTCACCTCGGCTGGACCGGAGCCTTTACCATCGCTTCATCGATCTACTCTGGGGACTTCGGCATCACCCTGCCGACCTACTTTGTCTCGTCGGCTAGACCAGGGGCTTCGCCTCGACACATCTACCGGGTTGTGCTGTCACTTCATCAATCCGAACTCTTTGCTTGGGCACCTCGGAACGGGCTTGGAGGCTGGGACTTCGGCCAGGCCGAGGACTACGCACCACGTCGGATCTGTCAGAGAACAATGGGCATCTTCGTCGTGCCACAAGCTCGGACTGCATCATCAACACCGACCATATTAACCAGCTAAGTCGCTTTCATGCTCAGATTTTCTTGTGTAATTTTTGTTCGGTTTGTCCAAGCATTATTTTTTGTTAAACAAAAAGAAAGTTTATTAAAAACCCCGGTTGTTAAAAATAATTTCCTTTACCCAAGTTAAATGGGGGTTCTTAAATTTATATGTGCCATTTTATAATAAATGTTTTCTTCTAAGTCGTTACAAAGTCTTTTTCTACTACTCCTTTTCCCGACACGAGCATGTGGTCAATAGCCGGATAGCCTGGTTTCTCTCTAAAGTCGCTCGAGTTTAGTTCGCTAAACTGTCCTGAGAAGCACTTCGCCTTCAGTATAAGAGGTTGAAGCCAAAGGCTGACCCACTCGACGTCTGGAGATCGGATGTATCATGTTAAAGCACGATAAAACCTCAAATAAATTTTAAGACCAATTTCGGATAGACACCAAAAAACTTGATTTAAATTAGATGTGAAGTTTTTATGTGAGTTTTTTGGTTTTCTAATTTTGTGGCACTTTTAACCTATTTGTGTGTCTCTGGCATAACTCTCGCAGTACAACGCCATACGCCTTTAAAGCATTGGCAGTATCAACGAAGGACTGCAGCTAGTGCCGAACCCACCAAAAGCCGAGGTATTCCATGGAGTCCTCCGCAAAATCGTTCTCGAATATTGCTTTATATGCATCGATTTCGAATTGTGTCTTCGGTCAATAGTTGGGTTGCCCAGCTCCTGTGCTTGCCTCCTATGTTTCGCTTTGTTCGGCTAGGTGTGCAAAGGGAGAACCACTATGATTGTTCTTCCAGCTCGAATGGTTAAGCGCCTCAGTGGAGAAAGCTGAAAACTGACTATCACAATGAGCGTAAACTGGTCAGCGATCTGATGACTGGGTCAAACTATAGATCGGTAGAGGTTACCCCGTGTTAGACGATGAGCCTTTCATAAAACTGGCTGAAGTGTTAATGGCTTGACCTCAGCTGACACCGAACACTAACCGGGGGCTCGTAACTAGCCTCCCCAATTTAAAGCTGCTATGACTAAGTGACATTTATAAAGCTTGCATATTGGATTGCCTCGTTTCCACTAACATAGCCACCTCTGGGTACCAAGACATCGGCTAAGGGTTGTCTTGTTACTACGGAAACACCATGCGTAGCATCTACAAAGGGGTAGAAGCCGACAATGGGTCACTTTCAAATGATAAATGGTCGTAATAGAGTCAAAATAAACATATGTCATCAGCATTTGTATTCAGTATACAAGCGTTGCCTTCCGTAATCATTGTTATAAAGCCATAATATGCATAAAAATTGACTTAAGATTTTGGCCAAGCTGGGTTGCCTGGCTCCTGTGCTTACCCCCTACGTTCCCGATAGTTCGTCTAGGGGGTAAAGGGAGTGATGGGGTTATGTACCTAGGGTAGGGTCATGGACCTGATCCAAGTAACTTACCCTAGGACATCCTTAGAAGAGGTCGCCTTCCAGTCGACCAACGAGGATCCACTCGACTGGCCTGAAGGACTCGACCACGAAGACCCACTCGACCACCAGGAGGTCAAGAGGCACTCTACACTGCAACGGCCTGTAATCAAGTAGACTTTATGATAGTAAAGGCCTTTATGGGGGGCGTTACCAGTAACGCCCCAGACTTAACTCACCTTAAATCCTCTCCTACGTGGGCTGGCTGGGGTCCTGGCGCACTCTATATAAGCCACCCCCCTCCACAGGCAGAGGGGTTCGGCACCTTGTAGCTCATATACACATAATCCACTCGACCGCCTCCGGGCTCCGAGACGTAGGGCTGTTACTTCTTCCGAGAAGGGCCTGAACTCGTACATCTTTTGTGCTTACAACCTCTCCATAGCTAGGACCTTGCCTCTCCATACCTACCCCCCACTCTACTGTCAGGCTTAGAACCACGACAGTTGGCGCCCACCGTGGGGCGGGTGTTTTAGCGATTTTGTGGAGAAGTTGCGATTCTTCCGAGTACTTTCATCATGGTGTCTGCTGGAGTTTTGGTCGAGGGTCAAGAGATCCGTCTCGGCACTCTCACCTTCATGGCCGACGACTCCGCATGGCTCCAGGAGGCTCCACTCGACGTAGATGCGCTCCCCGTCCGCGGTGCGACGCATTTTCGTGCATGTGTCCGCGGCGTTCTGCTGCGGCAACCGTCGACTCAGTATCGGTCGGCTCCTCCATCGTCCACCCTCCCGGTCTCCCGCCAGCGCAAGCGCTCAGGCCGGTCGAGGCTTCAGCGATGGGCGAGTCACGCGGTGGCTCGCCAATCGGCCACTACCCAAGTTGCGGCAATCGAGCCCAACGAATCTCTTTACGGCTTGTTCGATCAGTCGACTGGCTCCGTAGAGACTGCATCCGAGTGCGGAAGCAGTGATCCAGCGGCGGAAATCTTGATGGTCGACGGGCCCCACAGCCCTCCTGGCTTCGCCCGTGGTGGTGGAGCAGGTGACGGTGGCGACCCTGCACGAGGCTACGAAGAGTACCAGCCCGAGCCACTCGACTCTCTACAGAGAGAGGAACTTCGCCACAGGAACGAGGATCCGCTGCGTATTCCCATCGCAGGAGAAACCCCCGAGGCTCGTGCCTTGGAGGAGGCGCGTCTGGCCAATTTGGCCGAGCGCACTCGACTGGAGAACCTTCAGCGAGCATTCGACGAGCGCGCGCGGCAACGAGTTCCCGACACCAGTCGACGTCAACTCTTCCCGCCGACTCAGGTATATCGAACCCCAATTCAGAATTTAGCAGCTGCGACCCGTATAGCAGAGTCCATCCAGCCTTCGCAATCGGAAGCTGGCAGAGGTTTGCTGCAGATCAGGGATCTGCTCCGGGCAGCAGGAGATCAGAATTCAGCCGTGTCTCAGTCGCGCAACAGAATTCACAGTCGATCCGTCACTGTGAATACGGTTCAGTCGGCCCACAGCCCCAGATCGCCTCCGCGGCGCGAAGGGCGTGAGAATCGGCGAGATCAATATGGCGACAGACTCGACCGAGATGATAGGCGTCGAGTGCCCTATTCCCCTCCGAGGGGTGGGTCTTACGCTCCTCGGCAGCCAGATGATAGGCGTCAGTACAGTACAGGGCGTAGGGTTCCAGTTGACCCCAGAGAGCCAGGCTTCGACGCGCGATCCATTATCGTGCAAGGGTTGGTCGACCGGAACAGAGCCCATCGAGGCGCACTCGACAGAGATGTACCCACAAGCAGTCGAGTGCATGTATCTGGTCCTGAATGTTTCAGCAGAGCTATCAGAGCCGCAGTTATCCCCCCAATTTCAGGTTGGCAACAGGAGTCAACAAGTTCACTGGTGAGTCTAAGCCTGAAACTTGGCTTGAAGACTACCGAGTGGCAGTTCAAATTGGTGGTGGGAACGACGAGGTGGCCATGAAGCATTTACCCCTCATGTTGGAAGGTTCTGCCAGGGCATGGTTGACTCAATTACCTCCTAGCAGCATTTACACTTGGGAAGATCTGTCCCGAGTGTTCATCAGAACATTTGAAGGGACTTGCAAGCGACCAGCTGGATTGACAGAGTTGCAAGTCTGCGTGCAGAAAACTAATGAGACTCTCAGAGAGTATATTCAGAGGTGGATCACTTTGCACCACACTGTAGAGAATGTGTCCGATCATTAAGCAGTCTGCGCCTTCAAAGATGGTGTCAAGAACAGAGAACTGAGTTTGAAATTTGGTCGAACCGGTGACATGACCTTGAGTCGGATGATGGAGATTGCTACCAAGTACGCCAACGGCGAAGAAGAAGACCGACTCCGAAGCGGCAAGTACAAGCCAGTCAGTCGGAAAAAGGAAACACCAGTCGGAAACAGAAGCGGAAGGCTGAACCGGCAGCTCCTAGAGAGGCTCTGGCCGTGACTCAAGGAAAGTTTAAGGGGAAACCAAAAGGATCCTGGAACCCCAAGAAGGTAAAGGATAAAGAAGGGAACGACGTGATGGACATGCCATGTCACATTCACACGAAGAAAGACGAAGAGGGGAATATCATTTACCCAAAGCACACCACTCGCCAATGTCGACTCCTGATCCAGCAGTTTCAGGGAAAACAGTCTAAGGACAAGGAGAAGGAGTCGGACAAGGCCGAAGACAAAGAGGACAGTGAGGGAGGATATCCGCATATCAACTCCACTCTGATGATCTTTGCAGATGTGGAAAGCAGAAGTCGACTGAAAGTGATTAACCGAGAGGTGAACATGGTTGCCCCAGCAAAGGCAAATTATCTGAAGTGGTCTCAAACACCCATCACGTTCGACCAATCTGATCACCCGACTCATATTGCCACCCCTGGGAGGCAAGCTTTGGTGGTCGATCCAGTTGTCGAAGGCACTCGACTGACAAAGGTGCTGATGGATGGTGGAAGTGGGCTGAACTTATTGTATGCAGACACATTGAAAGGTATGGGCATTCTGATGTCCCGACTGAGCACTAGTAACATGAGCTTCCATGGAGTTATACCAGGGAAGAAGGCCGAGTCACTCGGCCAGATAGCTTTGGACGTGGTGTTTGGTGATTCGAAGCATTTTCGCAAAGAAAAGTTGACGTTTGAGGTCGTGGATTTTCAGAGTGCATATCATGCCATTTTGGGGAGACCAGCCTATGCACGGTTCATGGCTCGACCATGTTACGTGTACCTCAAATTGAAGATGCCCGGTCCCAAAGGTGTGATCACTGTCACCGGTGATAGGAAAAAGGCAGAAGAGTGCTTTCAGAAGGGCTCCAAGATTGCCGATTCCCAGGTGACAGCAGTCGAGTTCGAAGAATACAAGCAAAACGCAGATCCGAGTGACTTGCTGCGATCCAAGAAGCCCGCCACAGAGTCTGCATTGCAGTCGTCCGGTGAGACGAAGCCTGTTCACATTCACCCGACCGACCCCGAAGCAGCTCCAACCCGCATCTCCACAACACTCGACCCAAAATAGGAAGAAGCGCTCATCCAGTTCCTCCGTGAGAACTGGGACATTTTTGCATGGAAGCCCGCTGACATGCCAGGTGTTCCCAGGGGACTAGCTGAGCATCGCCTAAGAGTCGACTCGTCTGCAAAACTAGTCAAAGAGCATCTTCGGCAGTCCGCCGTCCAGAAGAGAAAGGCCATCGGTGAAGAAGTGGCTCGACTGTTGGCGGCAGGATTTATCCGAGAGATATACCACTCCGAGTGGCTCGCTAATGTCGTCATGGTTCCTAAGAAGGACAAGTCGCTCCGAATGTGCATTGATTTCAAGCACATCAACCGAGCCTGCCCGAAAGATCACTTTCCTCTCCCTCGCATAGATCAAATTGTTGACTCGACCGCGGGATGCGAGAGGTTGTCTTTTTTAGATGCTTACTCCGGGTACCACCAGATCCGTCTGTACGGGCCCGATGAGGTAAAAACAGCTTTCATCACTCCATTCGGGTGCTTCTGCTATATCACCATGCCATTCGGCCTCAAGAATGCCGGAGCCACATTTATGCGAATGATTCAGAAGTGTCTACTCACTCAAATCAGTCGGAATTTGGAAGCTTATATGGATGATATTGTTGTCAAGTCACGAAAAGGTTCCGACCTGCTCGCTGACCTCGCCGAAACATTTGCCAACCTCAGAAGGTATGATATCAAGCTCAATCCATCAAAGTGCACATTTGGAGTTCCTGGTGGCAAGTTACTCGGTTTTCTCGTTTCCGAACGGGGAATCGACGCTAACCCAGAGAAGATTGGCACTATTCTCCGAATGAAACGCCCTGTGCGAGTGCACGATGTCCAGAAGCTTACTGGATGCTTGGCCGCATTAAGTCGATTCATCTCACGACTCGGTGAAAAGGCACTGCCTCTTTACCGACTGATGAAGAAGGCTGACAAGTTCGAGTGGACTCCAGAAGCTGATGCAGCGTTTGCCGAGCTAAAAGCTCTGCTCTCCACCCAGCCGGTGCTTGCTGCTCCAATCAGCAAAGAGCCTCTGTTGCTCTACATCGCAGCCACAGGACAAGTCGTCAGTACTGTGCTAACGGTCGAGCGGGAAGAAGAAGGAAAATCTCTCAAAGTTCAGCACCCAGTGTATTATTTGTCTGAAGTCTTGACTCCATCCAAGCAGAGATATCCTCATTATCAGAAGCTTGTGTATGGAATATACATGACCACAAAGAAGGTTGCTCATTATTTCTCTGACCATTCCATCACAGTCGTCAGCGACGCTCCACTATCAGAGATTTTGCACAACAGAGATGCAACTGGTCGAGTGGCCAAATGGGCGATTGAACTTCTTCCCCTTGATATCAAGTTTGAGGCAAAGAAAGCCATTAAGTCCCAGGCGATAGCAGATTTCCTCACCGAGTGGATTGAACAACAGCAGCCGACTGAAGTTCACTCGGAGCATTGGACCATGTTTTTTGATGGCTCTAAGATGTTGAATGGTTCCGGTGCTGGGGTTGTCCTGGTTTCCCCCAGAGGAGATAAGCTCAGATATGTGCTCCAGATTCACTTTGATTCCTCCAACAATGAGGCAGAATATGAGGCCCTCCTATATGGGTTGCGCATGGCCATTTCACTCGGCGTCCGTCGCCTAATGGTCTATGGCGACTCGGATTTAGTGGTCAATCAGGTGATGAAAGAGTGGGACGTGAGAAGCCCAGCCATGACTAGATACTGCAGTGCAGTGAGGAAGCTGGAAAAGAAGTTCGAGGGGTTGGAGCTCCATCATATACCCCGACTGAAAAATCAAGCAGCTGATGATCTAGCAAAGATAGGTTCCAAGAGAGAAGCCATTCCGAGTGGTGTGTTCTTGGAGCATATACACACTCCGTCAGTCAAAGAAGATCCTTTCACCGAAGAAACTCCGCAGCCCAAGAGCGCCACAGATCCGACTGAAGTTGAAGTCCCAGCGGTGGTCGACTTGATCATGGAGGTTTTGGTGGTCATTCCCGACTGGACGATTCCGTATGTCGCATATATCTTGAGGAAAGAGCTTCCGGAGGATGAGGAAGAGGCTCGACAGATCGTCCGTCGATCTAAGGCCTTTACCGTAATCAAAGGACAATTATACAGAGAAAGCGCGACTGGAGTCGGTCAGAAGTGCATAACACCAGAAGAAGGTCGACTCATCCTCAATGATATTCACTCGGGGACCTGTGGTCATCAGGCGTCCTCTCGGACCATCGTGGCCAAAGCATACCGAGCCGGATTTTACTGGCCCAAGGCGAATGAGATGGCAAAAGAGATAGTGGATAAGTGCGAGGGATGTCAGTTCTACTCGAATATGTCGCACAAGCCTGCGTCAGCTTTGAAGACCATCCCACTCGTCTGGCCTTTTGCAGTTTGGGGGCTGGACATGGTCGGTCCTTTGAGAACAGGACGAAGCGGTTTCACGCATGTACTGGTGGCAGTCGACAAGTTCACCAAGTGGATCGAGGCTAAACCAATCAAGAGCCTTGACACCGGTACTGCTGTTAGCTTCATCAGGGAACTGATATTCAGATATGGAGTCCCGCACAGCATCATTACGGATAATGGGTCGAACTTTGACTCAGAGGAATTCAGAGCTTTCTGCGACTCCCAGGGCACACGGGTCGACTACGCTTCAGTCGCCCATCCGCAGTCGAATGGACAAGCAGAACGAGCTAATGGACTGATTCTTAAGGGATTGAAGCCTCGACTGATGCGTGATCTCAAACACGCGGCTGGAGCTTGGGTCGATGAACTTCCCTCTGTACTCTGGGGACTGCGGACCACACCTAATCGGTCGACCGGAAGAACTCCATTCTTCTTGGTCTACGGAGCCGAAGCGGTCTTACCAAGTGATCTTCTGCATAATGCTCCCCGAGTCGAAATCTACAACGAAGCAGAAGTTGAACAAGCGCGGCAGGATGCAGTCGACCTTTTAGAGGAAGAAAGGGAGATGGCTCTGATCCGGTCGACCATCTACCAACAAGATCTGCGCCGTTTCCACGCCCGAAATGTGAGAGGTCGAGCCTTCCAGGAAGGAGATTTGGTTCTCCGAGTGGATCAGCACAAACCACACAAGCTGGCTCCTTCTTGGGAAGGCCCCTTCATAGTCACCAAGGTCCTCCACAATGGGGCGTACCGTCTTAAACAACATCAAGCATAATTTCGACGAGCCCCGAGCTTGGAACGCGGAGCTACTCCGCCCATTCTACACTTAAGTTTTATCATTCGGATGAGTTGCAATAAAGTACTTTTGTAGTTCATGGACCTCAAAATAATAGTGTCATAGTTCCTCCATAATATTTGTCACTTTTTATTTTTGTCCAATGAAATTCCCCTCAGTGGGTGACTTAGCTGCGAATCCGTTTCGCCTAAGTTTGTAAAAATCCTACCGAGTGGTGAGCCAGACTCCCACTCGGAGGCTTAGCTGCGAATCCGTTTCGCCTAAGTTATCAAAATCCTACCGAGTGGTAAGCCAGCCTTCCACTCGGAGGCTTAGTTGCAGCCTCGTGCTCGCCTAAGTTATAAAAATCCTACCGAGTGGTAAGCCAGCCTTCCACTCGGAGGCTTAGCTGCAGCCTCGTGCTCGCCTAAGTTATAAAAATCCTACCGAGTGGTAAGCCAGCCTTCCACTCGGAGGCTTAGCTGCAGCCTCGTGCTCGCCTAAGTTATAAAAATCCTACCGAGTGGTAAGCCAGCCTTCCACTCGGAGGCTTAGCTGCAGCCTCGTGCTCGCCTAAGTTATAAAAATCCTACCGAGTGAAGAGCAACCCTCTCACTCGGGGGCTTAGCTGCAGTCCAAGCACTCGCCTAAGTTATAAAAATCCTACCGAGTGAAGAGCAACCCTCTCACTCGGGGGCTTAGCTGCAGTCCAAGCACTCACCTAAGTTATGAAAATCCTACCGAATGAAGAGCAACCCTCTCACTCGGAGGCTTAGCTGCAGCCTCGTGCTTGCCTAAGTTATCAAAATCCTACCGAGTGAAGAGCAATCCTCTCACTCGGAGGCTTAGCTGCAGCCTCGTGCTCGCCTAAGTTATCAAAATCCTACCGAGTGAAGAGCAATCCTCTCACTCGGGGGCTTAGCTGCAGCCTCGTGCTCGCCTAAGTTATCAAAATCCTACCGAGTGAAGAGCAATCCTCTCACTCGGGGGCTTAGCTGCAGCCATGTGCTCGCCTAAGTTATAAAAATCCTACCGAATGAAGAGCAACCCTCTCACTCGGAGGCTTAGCTGCAGCCCTGTGCTCGCCTAAGGTATAAAAACCCTGCCGAGTGGAGAGCAACCCTCTCATTCGGAGGGCTTAGCTGCAGCCCAGTGCTCGCCTAAGTGGACTAAAGAATAAGTCGATTGCAGTACAGGCACCTTGCTTTGAACCTGCAAAAGACATTCCGAGCCGAAGGCAATCGTATTCAAGCACCAAATCCAAGTTTGAATCGACATCTAAAGGAATCGAAAGTGCTCAGGCGTCAAGCCTGTTAAGGTTTGTCGGTTACAATTCCACTCGGCATACCGAGGCAAATTTAAAGCGTCGAGCCAGAAGAAGTTTTTTACCCCTCCTGTGGAGGGCTGGAAGGTGCAACAAATTCATCAAGGTCAAGCCCGTCGGCGATCCGAGTGGCAGCTGCAAGGAAAGTTTCCATAAAGGACCTGAAGTCGTGCTTCTTGGTATTGGCCACCCGAAGGGCCGCCAGCTTCTCTTCTCGCGCATCTTTGCAGTGGACTCGGGCCAGACACAGAGCGACATCTGCACCACACCGAGCCGAGGACTTCTTCCACTCCTGCACTCGACCAGGGATCGTGTTCAAGCGGGCCATCAGCGACTCAAGGTCATTCTGAAGTGTCTCCTCGGGCCAGAGCGTCGAGTCGATGCGAGATGTGGCGGCCTTCAGCCTTGCGAGATAGTTCACGACAGCTGCAACACGAGACTCCAGTCGGAAAACATCCATGGCAACTTCGTCGTTCACCGGAGAATTGACGGGGTCGAGGTTTGGCTCCAGTCGGCTGGTTTCTTCTTCAAAGTTTTGACAAAATTCTGCAAGGATGATCACTAAGTCAAGGGGATAGTCGAATGGAAAAAGCCACAATTGGTAATATTTGCCAAACATGGAGGTTTACCTTCAAGCATAAGAAACAGCTTCTTGGCAAGGCCACTCAGGAAGGCCTCCAGTTCAGTTTTCTTCTCAGTCAATTTGCTGACTTGGTCGGTCAGGGCAGCTTTATCAGTTTTCAGTCGACTGACCTCCTTGTTGGCAATCCCAAGAGCAGCTTTCAGATTGGTATTGTCTTGTTCGAGCTTGGTGACTGAAGCTAACTTCTCGTCAGCAAGCTTGATCTTCTCAGCTAGCTCAAGGTCTGTCTTCTGCTGGGCCTCCCTTACCTTACCTGCAAGTTACAGCAAGATCAGATTTTGAAACAAGCAAAGGGGAAAAGCAGTCGTCAGGGTCTCACCAAACATACCTTCGGTCTCCTCCTTTGCCTTTGTCAGCTTCTCCTGAACCAGCTTCAAGCTCAGCTCGACTTGAGTATTTTTTTGTTCCAGCTCTGAGTAGCGAGCCACAAGATCACAGGAGTTCTGCGAAGAACCAATCGACTAAATGTCAAATATAATTCACTTCCGAGTGAAAAAGGGAAAAACACACGTTTCTAAGACTACAGCCAAATACAAGCATTCGACCGTAGTCTCGGGGACTACACCCAGTGGGTGCACTCAGCGTGCCCCCACTAATCCCGATGAAGACAAAGTCGACCAGTCGACCCCCAAAAAAAAAGAGATGCATTCTCTAAGACTGTGATCAACTGCAAGCAGTCGACCACAGTCTCGGGGACTACACCCAGTGGGTGCACTCAGCGTGCCCCCACCGGTTTGTGAAATCCAGTCGACATAGTCGACTGAAAGAAAAATTGACGTCATAAAGCCTAAGGCCGACTGCCAGCAGTCGACCTTAGCCTTGGGGACTACACCCAGTGGGTGCACTCAGCGTGCCCCCATCGGTTTGTGAAATCCAGTCGACCAGTCGACTGACAGAAAGATTGACATCATAAAGCCTAAGGCCGACTGCCAGCAGTCGACCTTAGCCTTGGGGACTACACCCAGCGGGTGCACTCAGCGTGCCCCCGCTAACACGGAGTTTATTCGACACACCCACTGGGTGACTACTATAAATTCCGGAAAAGAAAAGTTTTTGGTAAGCATATCCAACAGAACAAACAGTGGTCGACTGACCTGGACATTGCTTTGGAGGGCAGAACTGGCGTCATAAGCTGCCTGGCTCGCATCCCGGATGGTCTTCAGCTGCTCCATCATGAGTCCCGCCTGGCGTATTGCTTCCTTCGCTGCGCCAGCTTGGTCCTCGGGGACGTGGTGCGTCGTGAAGAGAGAGGGCTGCTGAGCACTCGTCAGTGGATTTGCGAAGGACACCGTGTGTCGAGTGGTGTTCTCTTCCTCCACAGTCAGAATCTCAGGCGCCGTCACATCCTGAGGCACCTTACTGGCGGACGCTTTCCGACTCCTCCTGCGTGTCAGTGGTTCTTCATCCTCATCGTCGTCAGGGAGATTGATAACAGTGTTGGGTGGAGCTGCGGAGAAGAATCAGGATTAGAGATCGCGAGTCAGTCGACTAAGAACGGTGTTAAGAATACAGTACCTGGGTTCGAAGTTGCTGCATCCTCCATCTCGTGGTCATCAGCCCGGGCCGAGGTCTCAGAAGTAGCAGCACTGCAACTCCAAAGGATCAGTCGACTAACTTCAGCGTCGACCAGAGATAAAGTTCACACAGAATAAGAAAATATGAGTAGCACAGTTACCCTGATATGGTGGGGATGGACACCTTCATCTTCGGCAAGAGTTTGATCGGCTTTGGCGCAGCCCCCCTAGGCTGCTTCGGCGCCTTTTCAGTCGGCACTGGAGAAGTGGTCCTAGGGCGCTTGGTCGACTGCGTCGCAACCCCCTTGCCACGTTCAGTCGAAGGGTCACGGACGAGCTTCGATCGCCTTTCCGAGCACGGTGGCACGACCTCCTCCTCTTCCTCCTCGTCTTCGGCGTCATCATCATCGCCGTCGTCATCATCATCGTCGTCGTCGTCCCCTGCAACATCCAGTCCCATTCCTCCTCATCCTGGCTCTCGCCCCCACTCGCCTCACCTTCCTCAGTCGGAGTTTGTGCCCCATTGGGCATCGAGTACAGCTCGGTGAGGGCCTAGCAGATATCAAGACAATGATCAGTCGACCAGTCGGCAGAGTAGACAGAGATAAATGCGACAAGAATGCAGTGGAGAGCAGGGCAAGTGTACCTTATTTGGATCACTGTTGTGGTCGAGTGGAGGAATCCTTCTGGCTCCGCGTGGGTTGTCCTTGTTTCCGGTGACGGCTACCATCCATCTTTCCAGAGTGACATCGTCGACTGCTTCTGGATGGACTCTAGTCTCGTCTTCGGTCCCACAGTACAACCACATGCAGTGGCTCCGGAACTGGAGGGGCTGGATGCGACGCCTGAGGAAGACCTCCAGGAGATCCATGCCCGTCACTCCCTCCCGAACCAACTGCACCACGCGCTCCATCAACATCTTCACATCAGCTTTCTCCTCCGGGATCAACTTCAGAGAGGAGGGCTTGTTCACTCGGTCCATGGTAAACTGTGGGAGTCCACTCGACTGTCCCGGCGTCGACTGGTCCCGGCAGTAGAACCAGGTCGACTGCCAGCCTCTGAGTGACTCGGGAAAGGTCATGGGCGGAAAGGTTCTCTTGTTCCTCACCTGGATGCCCAAACCCCCACACATTTGGACGACTCGGGTCTTTTCGTCGCCTGGACTCGCCTTCTTCACGGTCTGAGAGCGACACGTGAATATATGCTTGAACAAACCCCAGTGCGGTCGACAGCCCAAGAAACCCTCACACATGGACACGAACGCAGCAAGATAGGCAATGGAGTTTGGGGTAAAATGGTGGAGCTGCGCTCCGAAGAAATTCAAGAAGCCACGAAAGAAAACACTCGGCGGCAAGGAAAACCCACGATCCACATGGGTGGCCAAAAGCACACACTCACCCTCTTCTGGATGAGGCTGCCACTCCTTCCCCGGAAGCCTCGCAGCTCCGTGGGGGATCAAGCCCTCGTTGGCCATGTCAAGAATGTCATTCTCAGTGATGGTCGACTGGATCCAGTCTCCTTGGACCCAGCCTTTCGGCAGGCGGGATCTGGACGAGGACCCTCCGTGGCTGGTGGATCTCCCCTTCGCCTTCTCCGACGCCGACGCCTTCTTTGCATGCTCCAGCGCCGCCGTCTTCTCCTTGGCCATGGTCGCCGGCGAGATGCGCGAAGGGAAGTGGTGCGGGGGCGAGAGCGAGCACGCTGAGCAGGGAGGAAGGAAGCAGAGAGAGGGGGAGAATGCTAAGGCGCAGCACAGAAATCCTCGCCGGGCACATTTATAAGGCCCCTTCCGAGTGGATGACAGGTGGGCCCGGTCGATCTAATCATATCTGGAACAGTTATGCAGACGGGATACGTGGCGAAAAAGGCGGCGCGGAGATCGAGGCGTCCATGCCCCGTCCCATCCGAACGCCGCGGTCCGCCCCGCTTCGCGCGCGCCCCAAAATTTCGCATCCCGCGGAATCCGCGAGCAACAAATCAGTCTGTCAAGCGCGGTGTTTCCGGCGATCCGTCGCTCGGAGATCGTCGAAGCCTGAAAGATCACTCGACGCAAAAACAGAATGGATCAAGTCGACTGAAGGCAAGTTGTCTCCTGTCGACAAAAGGATTCTTTGGTCCAGAACAGCGCACAACCGGAGCGCAAAGGCTAATCGGAAACGACATCAACTCCTTCTTCACTCGAAGCCTCAATCCATTCGGGGGCTAATGATGGGGTTATGTACCTAGGGTAGGGTCATGGACCTGATCCAAGTAACTTATCCTAGGACATCCTTAGAAGAGGTCGCCTTCCAGTCGACCAACGAGGATTCACTCGACTGGCCTGAAGGACTCGACCACGAAGACCCACTCGACCACTAGGAGGTCAAGAGGCACTCTGCACTGCAACGGCCTGTAATCAAGTAGACTTTATGATAGTAAAGGCCTTTATGGGGGGCGTTACCAGTAACGCCCCAGACTTAACTCACCTTAAATCCTCTCCTACGTGGGCTGGCTGGGGTCCTGGCGCACTCTATATAAGCCACCCCCCTCCACAGGCAGAGGGGTTCGGCACCTTGTAGCTCATATACACATAATCCACTCGACCGCCTCCGGGCTCCGAGACGTAGGGCTGTTACTTCTTCCGAGAAGGGCCTGAACTCGTACATCTTTTGTGCTTACAACCTCTCCATAGCTAGGACCTTGCCTCTCCATACCTACCCCCCACTCTACTGTCAAGCTTAGAACCACGACAGGGAGCACCTCTGTGATTGTTACTTTCGGCTAAGTATCTCAGACTGGGTGAAGCCGAAAGCTAGCCATCTTAAGAATGTAATTGGTCGGCAATGGCGGAAGTGAAAATTTAGGTTCACTAAAGACCATAGAGTTCGGGAACTTTCCCCAAACTAAATCCTCAATATTTTCATCCCACATTGATGGGAGTTGAGGTTTCATGATCATGGTCAACATGATAGCCTGGGAAAAGGAACTTATAAAGGAACTATTTTTCCCAGAAGATGTTTCTTACGTTAAAAAGTAATATAACATATCTCTCCCGTACCTTTGTTTAAAACCGTATGGCCGGATTGCCTTGTTTGCCGTAAATCTTTGCCCTCATAAAGGCTTTATAAAGTGGGACAAACACTCCCCGGCTACTGGCCGAGGAGGTTGAAGCCGATGGTCGGTCAGCAATGTTTTGTACAAAGCGGATCCAAGCATTAATGATGTAAAGTACTTGGATACATAGAATCATTACACATAAATTGCGAGTAAAGTCAACTTATTGCAGCCCATCTTGTAAAGAGTCAAGGGCACAATCTCACCGAGACAACCAAGCAGCTAACATAACGCTCTCATAATTCCCTATTAGTATTGATTTCCTATCTATTAAACCCCGACCTTGGCGAGCTCGGCTTTCACTAGCTCCAGCTCCTTTAAGAGATCTTTATTCTCTTTCTGAGATGTCTGTGTTAAACACAACAACAAAAATTGTCAAGCGGATATTGATCCTTAATTCAGCCACTCGTGCCCACATTAAGGCTCGGGTGCTACTTGGGCTTCGCGCTTCTCACTTAAAAGCCATTAACGAGTTACATCGGTCACCTAATTTGGTGTTGCCACCTGACTAGTGACTCGGGGGCTACTGCATTGCCAATTCAATGCGGACAATTTACAAAGTGCAAAACAGTTTTCATGGAGATTACAATCCTCAGGTTGGTTGGCCGCACCCAGCCTGGGTCTCGAGGACTATGCACACCGAGTTCCAATTCTTACGTATGCTGCCCAGCTAGGAGTTGATCCTCAGGCCGATTTTGCGAATCGACCTGAGTCTCAGGGGCTACTGGGATCAGCGGTTTCATGTTTTCCTTCAGGTGAATCTTGGGTTTTAGACCAACACACACCTTAAGGGCTACTGATTATACATCTCAGCAGTGAATAAATTGCCCCGATCGAAAAGAATTCCATATAAAATCAGCTCATAAATGAGGTGGTGAACCACCTCGGAAGCAGTCCGGCATAAAGCTCAGATGCAAGTGGTTGGCCCCACAAAGGGCATTTCCGGCATTAAGCTCGGCTTAATGCTTTGAACTTTTTCAAGACTGGGGTAATCTATGACACCTCATATGCAGACCGGTGTTGGAGCTCGGCTGCAAAAAGATACCTTAGATGCAGTCCGGCGTTGGAGCTTGGCTGCAAGAGGACACTGCAGCACGGGAAAAAGTTCGAACCCGACGTGTGGCATAAAAATAACAAGGCATTGATAAAGGCCGACAACTTAAAGGGGCTCCTCGGATGCCCGACGTATGAACTCCTCGGATTCAGCTCGGCAATCCTCAGGATCAAAGATGGGAAGATTTGTTCAACCAGCTTTCAAGGCCGACGACCGAAGATAAAGAACAATTCGGAAGAACCAAGGAGCGTCCCCAACTTGAACACCGGTTCAAGGGGCTACTGATGGTGTCCGGAACTGGGGGCTACTCATCACGTCATCTCCCGACCAGGGGGATCGGGCTGAGAACCCCCATGGCGGTTCTCTCATGGGCCACTTCGGGCAGCCCATGCTGCATACAAGGGAGATTCCACAAGACTTAGCGCCCAAGCCGAGGACTCTCCTAAACCCTAGGCCTCTGGTACATTATATAAACCGAGGATAGGCTATTCAATAGATCATCCGATATTGATTAGAACAATCTCGTGATAGATACATGTACTATGTACTATCCCCATATGAATACAATCAAAAGCAGGACGTAGGGTATTATCTCTTCATAGAGCCCGAACCTGGATAAAACCTCGTGTCCATGTTACCATCGCTCCAGACACCTAGCTTAGGACCCTTACTACGAGACATGCCAGATTTAGAACCGACAGCTGGTCCAGGAACCAAATTCTTTAATTGCTCAAATTTTGAAGGCAGTGTATTATCCTAATGGTGATTTCCTAGATGCGGAATTGGGTTCTAGGCCTTCACAAATATGGGGGTCAATTGTGGAGGGGAGAGATGTGCTCAAACAAGGCTTGGTCAGAAGAATTGGAGATGGGAGAACTACACATATTTGGAATGATCACTGGTTACCAAGGGAGAATATGATGAGACCGATCGCAACAAGGCAGCAAGACAGACCAGATATGGTGTCAAAATTAATTGATCGAGCAAATAAAACTTGGAACCAGAACATGTTAGATCTGCACCTACTCCCAATGGACACTGATCTGGTCCGTGGCATCACTTTGCCTACAATGAACATGAGATATTTGGGGGGCTGGAGTTTGGAGAAGTCTGGCGAGTTTTCGGTTAGATATGCATACCATATGCTTATCCACACAAAAAAGAGAAGAGAAGCGTGGTTGGAAGGCAACGCGGGTATATCAAATTTATTAAAGGAAGAGAATGCTTGGGAAAAAATGTGGAAGTATAAATTGCCTTCCAAGGTGAAAGTTTTGCGTGGAGGCTAGCTCGTCAAAGTCTCCCAACTGTTGATGTTGCTAACCACCGGAATATGGTTGGCACATGTGAATGTACTATATGTGGATGGCAACAATATTCATGGCGGCACTCCTTATTGGAGTGCAGAATGGCACCTTGCATATGGGTGCTGGTAGACGAGGAATTATATGATGAAATTCGTCGATGTAAAGAATCAAATGTGAGATGTTGGATGTTTGAGCTCGAAGACAGGCTGTCGGAGCAGAATTATGTCAAAACTATCATTACATTATGGGCGATCTGGAAAGTGCATGAATGTCTATTCCAAAGTCATTTTGAAACAAACGGATTCATCACCAGATACTTAGGTGAGTTGGATGCATTAGAGAACAAACCGGTGCATAATAACATACTACCTCCTTTCTGGTTTATATGGCTCAATTTAAAAACTCACCAACTAAGGTAGATCGTGAGTGGTGGAATAGTTTTTGTAGTTTGCAAAAGCACTCAAACAATTGCTTGTTTTTCTCAAAAAATTGTGTTTATCAATACATTAATTACAATGCATGCATGCATAAAGTACATGCATTGGTCAATTTTCTCTTAATACTTGCATGCAATAATTTAATGCACCTTAAAATTTAAACATGTGATGAAAAAACCAAATTAAGACTGATAAAGCGGGAAAACTAAAATTTTGAGATAAGCCCTATCAGAAAGGGCGGGAGCGAATTAGGCTCGTTGGATCTCGCCGCCTGATGGAGCAGTGAAGGTAAACGTGGATGGGGCATTAGTGCCTAATAGGCGTCGTAGCTCAGCTGCAGCGATTGCCAGGTCGGGAGATGGATCATTTTTGGGTGCATCTATTCTTGTTATTGATGGTAAGCTCGCTCCAGCCAGCGTTGAAGCTACAGCATGTCGTGAGGCATTGTGTTTACTCCAAAATATCCAGGAAAGTGTTGCGATTGTGCTGGGGTGCTACGAGATATCCTGGAAGGATGCCGAGGCATATATTCACCAATTATCAAGGAGATTAGAAGCTTGCATATGCTTGTTGGGGATGTAAAATTACGTCATGAGCGTAAGGAATTAAACAGGAAAGTGCATAGTATTGCAAAATCCCTCTTACTCTTGCACCAGGTCGACATGTCTGGTTGCTTGCGCCCCCGGGCTATGTAAACTTCACTATTGATGAATAAAGCTCGGTGGTTCTCTCAAAAAAAGAAAAAGGCAGATGCTTCTAAATGGTTCCAAAACCAAATAAAAACCAGAACCAGAACACCTTTACCTACCACTAAAATGGGCCAGCCCACTGGTGCTCGTCTTTGTAGTGACCAGGTACGTTTACTGTTTGCGGAAATCCCTATTCTATGCTCAGCACCATTTACTATACGACGCCCTCGCAAACGGGCGCACACCCCATCCTCCACGCTGGACTGGCCCATCTACTTTTTAAATAGGTTTTAAATGCAAAAAACTGCGAGCAGTATGATTTGATCCGGAAAACCCTATGCACCCACCGCGTCGTAGTGTTGACGCTTCACATAGGGTTGCGCGCGAGAACGGTGCAGTGGACGGCCCAATTGCTAGCGAAGCTTTTTTCTGTACAGTATTTTTACCGGTTTTGGGAACCTTCTCAAAGGTTCTTGAACCGGATTTTTTCTTGTTGGTTTCTACTTTTTGATTCTTCGTTTTTCTATTCCTATTTCCGAGTTTTCTTTCTTTTTATTGTTTTCATGTTTCTTTTATTTTTGAGTTTTTATTTTCCTTGTTTATTTTGTTCAAAATCTCTAAATTTGTTCGGAATTTCAAAAAATGTTCTCTTTTCCCAAATTTGTTCATATTTTCTCAAAATATTCTTATTCCAAAAAATGTTTAGGAATTTCAGAAAATGTTATCATTTTCAAAAAAAAATTCACAATTTCAGAAAATCTTTGCATTTTCAAAAAAAAAATCACACTTTCAAATATGTTCAAATTTTAAAAATGTTCTTATTGAGAAAAATTGTTCACAAAATTTAAAAAATGCTCATGTTTTTATTATTTAGGAGTTTGAAAAATGTTCCAGTTTCGAAAGTTGTTCACAAATTCCAAAATATGGTCGTGTTTTCGAACTTTGTTCAGAAGTTTCATGTTTGCGTTTTCACATTTGATTTTGGAATTTGAACAAATGTCCCCATTTAAGAAAAAATGTTCATTATTCTCAAAAAGATGTTCTGTTTCTAAAAAAATTCTCATCATTTTCGTAAAATGTTCTTGTTTTCAAATATATTCTTCATTTTAAAAAAGAAATCACATTTTTTTAGGGAAATGTTTTGATTTTTCCGAAAATGTTTTCATATGTGAACGCGGCTTTGAGTTCTTATAACGTTCGCGCTATCTATAGTCAGTTGGGCCCGTGTGGTCTGATGGTGCGTTGCACCCACCTCGAACCAGTGGTCGTGAGGTCGAATCATCGCGCCCTCTATTCCTTTTTAAGTGATGCACGCGTTTTACATCTTTTTAAGTTTTTATTTAGTCTAACATCTTTTTAAGTGATGCACGCGTGGTCTGCCGATGGCCTGGCCCGGTGGAGGCAGCTTTTACATCTATACAAATATAAAAAGACCCAAAGGAGCAGATCCAACTGATCTCAACCATTAAACTAAGTCAATCCGACGACCTAGACTGCTCCAATGGTGAGCGTTCAACATGTTTAACGTGCAATTTGTTGGAGAACGTAGCATGCAATTTCCAAAAATTCCTACGATCACGCAAGATCTACCTAGGAGGTGCATAGCAACGAGAGGGGGAGAGTGTATCCACGTACCCTCGTATACCGAAAGCGGAAGCGTTAGGTTAACGTGGTTGATGTAGTCGAACGTCTTCACGATCCAACCGATTTAGTACCGAACGTACGGCACCTTCGAGTTCAGCACACGTTCAGCTCGATGACGTCCCTCAAACTCTCGATCCATAAGAGGATCGAGGGAGACTTTCGTCGGCATGACGGCATGATGATGTCGTTTATGATGTGATTCGCACAGGGCTTCACCTAAGCACTACGATGATACTATCGGAGGAGTAAACGGTGGAGGGGGGCACCGCACATGGCTAAGACAATGTTGATGTGCCTTTGGGGTGCCCCCTGCCCACGTATATAAAGGAGGGGGGAGAGAGGCCGGCGGCCAGGAGGGGCGCACCATGGGGGGAGTCCTACTTGGACTCCTAGTCCAAGTAGGATTTCGCCCCCTCCTTTTCCTTTCTCCGCTGGAGGGAATAGGAAGTAGAGGGGGAGGGAAAGGGAAGGGGGGTGCCGGTGTCAAAACCGGCGGATCTCGGGTAGGGGTTCCCGATCTGTGCGTCTTAGGCTAATGGTAACAGGAAGCAAGGGACACAATGTTTACCCAGGTTCAGGCCCTCTCGATGGAGGTAAAACCCTACTTCCTGCTTGATTAATTTTGAAGATATGAGTAGTACAAGAGTAGATCTACCACGAGATCGTAGAGGCTAAACCCTAAGAGCTAGCCTATGATGGTATGATTGTAATTGTGATTGGCCTTCTAAGGACCATCCCCTCCGGTTTATATAGACACCGGAGAGGGCTAGGGTTTACATGGAGTCGGTTACAAGGAAGGAAATATAATATCCGGATCGCCAAGCTTGTCTTCCACACAAAGAAGAGTCCCATCCGGACACGGGCCGAAGTCTTGAGTCTTGTATCTTCTCGCTTCAATAGTCCGGACGATGTATACAGTCCGGCTGTCCGGATACCCCCTATCCAGGACTCCCTCAGTAGCCCCTGAACCAGGCTTCAATATCGGCGAGTCCGGTGCGCGGTCTTGTCTTCGGCATTGCAAGGCGGGTTGCTCCTTCCGAATACTCCAAGGTTATTATCGAACACGTAGACCGTGTCCGGATCTGCAAAAATGATCTCCACATACTACCGTAGAGAGAATGATACTTCAGCTGACAATTTTTAGACGACGTGATATGTCATTACAGTCAGGTCATTATTCGAACCGTTTTTCCACAACCAGCCAGAACGCGTATTGCACGGCGGTTTCTTGACACGCCTTGTCAAAGCAGGGATCGTGTCCCCTTATTACGGGATTCTCATCAATACGGGTGTGGGTAATCCAACCGCACCGCTAATCGCGACGAGTGGAAGGTGAGTGGGTTCCACCAGGCAAGTGGGGAGGCGCAAAAAGCTTTTACCATCTCTTATAAAGAGATAAGGTCTCTTCCTCTTTACCCACGCCTTCTCCTTCCGCTAACTCATTCCCCTCTGCTCAAGCCCCAGCGCCCAAGCATTCTTCTTCTCCACCGAAGAGAGGTCCTCCAAAGATGTCCGGATCCGGAGTAGGAGGCTAATGGATGGCCTCTACCGTCCGGGAGAAGGATATCAAGAAACTCCGGGAAGCCGGGTATCTGGCCAAGAAGATTGGCCACCGTCTCCCACCGGCGGGACATGTCGTCCCTACTCCGGAGCCTCACGAGAGAGTCGTGTTCCTTCCCCATTTTGTCCGCGGGCTCGGGTTTCCCCTCCACCCATTTGTCCGTGGAGTTATGTATTACTATGAGATTGATTTTCATGATCTTTCCCCCAACTCTTTTCTCAATATCTCGATGTTCATCGTCGTGTGCGAGGCCTCTCTCCGGATTCCGCCTCACTTCGGCTTGTGGCTGAAGATTTTCAATGTGAAGCCCAAGGTGGTAAGTGGCGAACACGCCGAGTGCGGTGGTGCCATGGTGAGCAAGATGCCCAAGGTCGTTTGGCCGAAGGGCACCTTCAACGACTTCGTCAAGGAGTGGCAGCAGTAGTGGTTTTATATCACCGAACCACGTGGCAAAAAGTGGGCGGCAGCTCCTGAGTTCAGATCCGGAGCTCCACTGCGGCTCACGTCCTGGCCCAAGAAGGGCCCGAACTGGTCCTCGTCCAATGAGCTATCACTGCTCTAGACGCGCGTTCGGAGCGCGGTTGACAAGGACGTCAAACTCGTCGACGTAGTCCAGGTGATGCTAGTTCGTCTAGTTCTACCTTGTCAGCGTCGAGCCTGCACTTTGTGGGAGTTCGACCCAACCGAGCACCAGACCCTTCAGGAGCTCTATGACTCCTCCCACAAGGATATCTGGAAGGTGTTCTTCAAGTCCGGCAAATCATGGCCGGACTCCGCCGAGGATCGAGGGTATCAATTATCCCATTCTCCAAGCCCAGTAAGTTACAGTCACGCCCTGTCCATCCATGCTTCAGTTGGCATGTCATGAGGGAGACATTTTAATCGTGTTTCATCGTGACCTCGGGGATGGATTAAGAAGGTGGAGCGGATGCATTGTCCGGACCCACTGCCGGAGGAACCGGCCGGACCTCTTCTAACGAAGATGCTGGTCCCCGTGCCTTACGAGACGCCAAAGAAGGAGGACTCCAAGAAGATCAAGAAGACCCGAAGTGGCCTCCGTTGCCGCGAAACTTTGGACGCCAAATCCGAAGACTCCAGCAACGCTCCTTCTTCCGAAGACGAAGAGGAGGAAGCACAGGAGGGCGAGCCTTACTCTATAGGTGGGAAGAAGCGCGCGGCTTCCCCGTCCCTGGAGGCCGAATCGCCCAAGAGGGGGAGAGGTTCCCATCCAGAGGCATCCACCCCGGCTGCCGACATCAACCCGGAGTGGGATCCCAGAGCCCAGCCCCTGGAAAAATCGTAAGTAATCGAATCCCTAATGTGCCTATGCATTCAGGGTCGTCTGAGTATAGTAGTTTTAACTATCGCCATATCTCGTACAGCTCGGAGAGATCTCCTGCCGGACAGTCATCATCGGAGGATTCGTTGAGTTCGGATGCTGTGGCGAGCGAGACGCCTCTGGAGGCTCTTTTTCCGGAGTCCAGGCGTGACACCGAGGTGTTGTCTCGAGGAGACCTCGAGCCGGATAAGGTCCTGGAGACCTCTAAGGCTCCAGGATCGGGCAAGCGGCCACCCTTCAAGGAGGGAGGTTTGCCTATTCCGCCGGCAACCTCTATCTACGCAGAGCTATCGGGCAGTCTATCGACAGCGTTGAAGAACGCGTCTATCGTCAATGAACATCGGACCCTCATGGGTGCGGTGGTTGGAAAGATTCAGTGTGCCAAAAGCAGGCTAAATGAGTCCTGCCTTGGCCTTATAAAGGCTTTTGAGGTATGGTTTTGAAGAAAACCTTTGAGGAATCATCATAATATGAGTAGTAGCCCCTGATACACTGTCCGGCGAAAGACAGGGAGCCGGACAGGGGATCAACTCCTTTTTTGTGTGAACCTTTGTTAATGACGTGTACCTCTTTGTTTCAAAACAGGCGTCTATAGAGAAGACGGCCGCTCATCAGACGGAAGTGTCCGAACTGAAGCAGAGCCTGGAACGGGCCGAGGAAGAACTTGGCCATGTGAGGAAGCAATTAGAGGAGAAGCAAGGTATGTTTAAACATTGTCTTGCATTAGGCATGAATGAGTACTTGTGCCTATTGAAAAGTATTTGTGTTGTACGCCCTAGGAGCGAGTGCCAAATATGAGGCGCTAAAGAAGGTTGTGGCTGATGCCAACAAGAAGGCTGCCACTGAACAGGCTCTTCGTGAAAAACACGAGGCCACGGTCATTACAGCTGAACGAGAGCTCCAGGAGGCTGTTACGAAAGGCGAGAGCTTGGAGCAGAGTTTAGTAGGGAAAGAATCCGAACTTGCCTAAGCTCTCCAAGCCGCAGAAGATGCTCGGGAAGAAGCCCGAGGTGCTATACAGGACATTTAAGAGGCCCGGAAAGTTACGGCTGGTAAGGCATGTTGTATTCGTGGCCATAATTACATGATAATGGGGAGAACTCTAAGCGGCAAGCTGAATTCTTTGATTTTATAGGGGTGTTTGTGGATCTGCCTCGTAGCATATCAGACGCTGCCCAATTCTACCGTACCGAGGAGGGGAAGTCTGCAGAGAGGAACTTCTGGTCGCAGTATTTGGCGCCGAACTATCCGGTGCCTTTTATCGATCAGCTGAAGCAGCTGGTCGAACTGCACCAGCCGGCCAAACTATCCATGAAGGACTTGGTTGTCCAGTTGTGGCCTGTGGAGCCAATTCTGAGCTGTTACTTCGGACTCGTGAAGCGGATTGTGGGCGCCTGTCCTCGGCTTGATGATATCAAGCAATCAGTCTGTATAGAAGGTGCACGCATGGCATTTGCATGTGCAAAAGTGCATTGGGGCAAGCTGGATGCGGAAAAACTGATGAATGAGGGGCTGCCAGAGGGTAAAGAGCACCGCAAGCCCGGACTGTACTATGAAGGTGTACTGAAGGGGGCCCGCCTTGCGGCGGATAAGTGTACAAAAGACATTATGTTTCCCTAAAGGCATTCATGCCGATATTTGTAATATGGGATAATGGCACTTTTATTATATATTGCGTGTTTTGTTTGAACATATGTTCTTCCTGTGCGACCGTTTATTGTATGTAAATTCTGAGAGTTGGCCAGTCGTCGACTTCAGCCCCCATGTGAGAAGTACGGGGGTGTTTGGGGTATTTCTGAACACTCTTTATCCCATGGTTGGGTCCTTTTAAGGAGGTGTTTCTCACCACGAACCAGGCAATCGGACTATATATGGCTTTACTACTCTCACTTAGTCATAGGAATTCGAGTATGGTCGGCGCAGCCCCTAGTGTTCGGAAGGCCGAACTAGGGGCTCTATTGGCGCCTGATCGGAAGACCGATCCGTCGCAATCTGCATTGATAGTGGCATTATGCGGAATAAATCTTTAAGGATTTTGCAACCTCTCGAACAGCTGACCAGCTCTCGCTACATCATGACAGTCAGTTTTCGGCTTTCTCTACTGAGGTGCTCGTCCAGCTGAACCGGGACACAATCGCAGTAGTTCTCCCAGCTCTACCTTAGTCGACGGAACGGAACGTAAGGTACCAAAACATGGGAGCCGGGCAAACCCAACCAATGACCCAAGACATGATTCGGAGCTGATGCATATAGTGCTATAAGTTCGGGGTGCCGAGCGACCGAGAAGGTGGTCAGACTTTATTGCCGTATTATGAAGCCCCTGGTACAACCGGGCGTAACACGAAGTGTGGCTGCCGTTTTGTGGCAAAGAGGCGTCGATGATAAGCGATGGCCGGTATGTGTTATTTAAGTCTACATATTGTAGTAGGATGATATGTCTATGCATATGAGTGCGATTTATGATTATGAAAAAGAGATGGTTTTTGGCGGAACCTACGGTGGCCGGACTGGAGGGGGTTGTGAATGGATCGAAAGTGAATCCGAACTGCCTTCTACCTTCATGGTCCTGTCCTTATGTATCCGGGCCGATTCCATGCCGCCAATCCTTTTCTGCATGAAAGTTAGTTTGTGATGGCAAATGCTTGGAGGCAGCCGAACGTCCTCTTGTGGTTGGTCTAAGGGTTCCTGATCGGACCCTGGTGACCCCAGCCGATATACCATGAAGCAGCGCGGACTCCTTAGTTGGTGTCCAGACAGTTGGATGTTATATCAAAATTTTGATAGGCATGCACGACTTGCTACTTCGGCAGCTGTATGATTTCCTCTCTAAGGGCGGGGTTTGGCCTTGCACGTGGGTGTGAATATATCACCAGTGTTGGCCTACTGGTTTGCCACGTGGAATCTAGTCAATGTGGTTCATCCCGTTGGAACACGGTGGGTTACCGTATGAGGGGGATGCGCCGATGGCATGACATTTTTTGGTTATTTGAGAACAACCGTTAGAGCGGTGGGCCGATGAACTTGGCCTTTGCACCGGACACCTTATAGAAGGTGTTTATTTGTAGATTCATACCCGCGTGGGCTTTATGTGTTATGGAGCCCCTGGACAACTAGGTCCGGGGGTACGGCAATTGAATTGCTGTGGTTTGTATGATAGGGGCGATTGGCCGTACTGTTGTGCTCTGGGGGGGTCTCTTGACTAAACGCCTCCCTTCATTGTTTCTGGCACATGACCGGTCGCTTTGTTTTGAGGATCCGGCATTCTCTATTGGTATGCTTTGCCGTCCTTCTAGGAGTACCTTGAATTTCACATGGTTGATCAAGTATGTTGCTCGGGCTGAATAGGATCGAGATGTTCTTTGTCCGTTGACTAGACTGGGAGTTGCTGGACTTGACGCCAGCTTCCCTGACTTGACGTCTATTACCAGTGCGCCGAGGCTGGAGGATGCCTCTTCGTGTATCCTTCTTTTTGTCTTGGACCGTAGTGGTGTGTGGACGTCGGGTTGTGTGCCTTTGGTTCTCCTGCTTAGGTTGAGGTAGCCAGTTGTGCCGCGTATGCCCTTTGTTAGGGCGGTCGAATCTATACTTTTCGGTGGCCAGGATCTTGGTCCACCTATCCGCTAGCAAATTTTGGCCAGCTTTAAGCTGTTCTTGTTTCCTTTGCAGACTCCTTGCCATGGCTATGAGCCGTCTCTTGAAGCGAACTTGTTCCGCTGGATCTTCAGGCACGCCGAATTCGTCATTGCCGAGGCTTACCTCGTCTTCGGAGGGGCGCGTATAGTTGTCCCTCTCCAAGTATCCCACCGTGGCCGGTCCGGCCTGCTTGAAGGTAGGCTGATCAGGGTTGTATTCCTCTTCGGCACCATCCGGATTACTTTTATATCCGGGGCCGGTATTGATGTGGAAAGGCTTGGAGCGGTGCCGAAGACGCCCATGCTTTGCTTTTTCTCCTGAGGGGTTATCCTCCGCTGCCTCTTCGCCATTTGTTTCCTCCGGAGTGTCCACCATATATGTATCGTATAAAGAGGCGGGTATCCACCACCCTATGGGCGGTGGCTCCTGTGTGTCTCCTGCATCGTCGTCCATACCGTTGATGTCTTCGGAGTCAAAGTCAAGCATGTCGGTTAAATCGTCGACCGTGGCAATGAAGTGGGTGGTGGGTGGGCAACGGATTCCTTCATCGCCTGCTTCCCACTCGGGCTGGACATAGTTTGGCCCAGGGCCTCCTGACAGAGAGAGACTTTAATGAGTTTAGCATGTCGCCAAAGGGCGAGTGTTGAAAGATGTCTGCGGCGGTAAACACCATTACCGGAGCCCAACCTGGGTTGGTTGGCTTGAGGGTGTGCGGACCGGAACCGACAACCGGACACGAGTCCAGGGGCCCGGGGTTACAGGTCTCCACAAAGATGAGACCCGTGTTCGGCTCCATCACCGATGAGTATGCGACCTACGTGGCAGGGTCCAGCCCTCCGTCCTTGGGCAATGCAACCCGCTCCGGATTTAGATCTGGGGCTGCTGCAGGGATGATGTCCTGAGCATTGTCCGACATCAGGTCTAGGCCGTGCTCGTCGTGACTGTTCGGCGCTCCTGGCACATGGCCGAATCCATCGAAGATCAAGTCTCCGCGAATATCTGTCGTGTAGTTCAAGTTTCCGAACCTGGCCTGGTGGCCAGGGGCGTAGCTGTCGATCTGCTCCAGATGGCCACGCGAATTGGCCCGCAGTGCAAAACCGCCGAACACAAAGATCTGTCCAGGGAGAAAAGTCTCGCCCTGGACGGTGTTGTTGGCGATTGAAGATGCCATCAAGCCTCAAAGCGACGACACAGATGAACTCTCATTGAAAGCACCAATGTCGGTGTCAAAACCGGCGGATCTCGGGTAGGGGTCCCGATCTGTGCGTCTTAGGCTGAAGGTAACAGGAAGCAAGGGACACAATGTTTACCCAGGTTCAGGCCCTCTCGATGGAGGTAAAACCCTACTTCCTGCTTGATTAATATTGAAGATATGAGTAGTACAACAGTAGATCTACCACGAGATCGTAGAGGCTAAACCCTAAGAGCTAGCCTATGATGGTATGCTTGTAATTGTGATCGGCCTTCTAAGGACCATCCCCTCCGGTTTATATAGACACCGGAGAGGGCTAGGGTTTACATGGAGTCGGTTACAAGGAAGGAAATATAATATCCGGATCGCCAAGCTTGTCTTACACGCAAAGGAGAGTCCCATCCGGACACGGGCCGAAGTCTTGAGTCTTGTATCTTCTCGCTTCAATAGTCCGGACGATGTATACAGTCCGCCTATCCGGATACCCCCTATCCAGGACTCCCTCAGGGGGCGTCGCCCCCTCCTCCTTGTCCTATTCGGACTCCCTAGGAGGGGGCGCGCGGCCACCCCCTTTTGGCTTCCCTCTCTCACCCTTAGGCCCATGTTGGCCCAAAACTTCCCCGGGTGGTTCCGGTAACCCCTCGGTACTCCGGAAAAATATTCGAATCACTTGGAACCATTCCGATGTCTGAATATAACCTTCCAATATATGAATCTTTACCTCTCGACCGTTTCAAGACTCCTCATCATGTCCGTGATCTCATCCAGGACTCCAAACAAACTTCGATCACCAAAACACATAACTCATAATACAAATCGTCATCGAACGTTAAGCGTGCGGACCCTACAGGTTCAAGAACTATGTAGACATGACCGAGACACATCTCCAGTAAATAACCAATAGCGGAACCTGGATGCTCATATTGGTTCCTAGATATTCTACTAAGATCTTTATCGGTCAAACTGCATAAGAACATACGTAATTCTCTTTGTCATAGGTATGTTACTTGCCCGAGATTCGATCGTCGGTATCATTATACCTAGTTCAATCTCATTACTGGCAAGTCTCTTTACTCGTTCCGTAATGCATCATTCCGTAACTAACTCATTAGTCACATTGCTTGCAAGGCTTATAGTGATGAGCATTACCGAGAGCGCCCAGAGATACCTCTTCGATACACGGAGTGACAAATCCTAATCTCGATCTATGCCAACCCAACAAACACCTTCGGAGACACCTGTAGAGCATCTTTATAATCACCCAGTTACGTTGTGACGTTTGATAGCACACAAGGTGTTCCTCCGGTATTCGGGAGTTGCATAATCTCATAGTCAGAGGAACATGTATAAGTCATGAAGAAAGCAATAGCAATAAAACTTAACGATCATTATGCTAAGCTAACGGATGGGTCTTGTCCATCACATCATTCTCTAATGATGTGATCCCGTTCATCAAATGACAACACATGTCTATGGTCAGGAAACATAACCATCTTTGATCAACGAGCTAGTCAAGTAGAGGCATACTAGGGACACTTTGTTTTGTCTACGTATTCACACATGTACTAAGTTTCCGGTTAATACAATTCTAGCATGAATAGTAAACATTTATCATGATATAAGGAAATATAAATAACAACTTTATTATTGCCTCTAGGGCATATTTCCTTCAGTCTCCCACTTGCACTAGAGTCAATAATCTAGTTCACATCGCCATGTGATTTAACACCAATAGTTCACATCTGTATGTGATTAACACCCATAGTTCATATCACCATCTGACCAACAACCAAAGGGTTTTACTAGAGTCAATAATCTAGTCCACATCACTATGTCATTAACACCCAAAGAGTACTAAGGTGTGATCATGTTTTGCTCGTGAGAGAAGTTTAGTCAATGGGTCTGCTACATTCAGAGTCGTATGTATTTTGCAAATTTTCTATGTCTACAATGCTCTACATGGAGCTACTCTAGCTAATTGCTCCCACTTTCAATATGTATCCAGATTGAGACTCAGAGTCATATGGATCGGTGTAAAAGCTTGCATCGACGTAAATCTTTATGGCGAACTCTTTATCACCTCCATAACCGAGAAATATATCCTTAGTCCTTTTCAGGTATTTCAGGATGTTCTTGACCGCTGTCCAGTGATCCACTCCTGGATTACTTTGGTACCTCCCTGCTAAACTTATATCAAGGCACACATCAGGTTTGGTACACAATATTGCATACATGATATAACCTATGGCTGAGGCATAGGGAATGACTTTCATTTTCTCTCTATCTTCTGCAGTTGTCAGGCATTGAGTCTGACTCAATTTCACACCTTCTAACACATGCAAGAACCCTTTCTCTGATGATCCATTTTGAACTTCTTTAAAACTTTATCAAGGTATGTGCTTTGTGAAAGTCCAATTAAGCGTCTTGATCTATCTCTATAGATCTTGATGCCCAATATATAAGCAGTTTCACCGAGGTCTTTCATTGAAAAATTCTTATTCAAGTATCCTTTTATGCTATCCAGAAATTTTGTATTATTTCCAATCAACAATATGTCATCCACATATAATATTAGAAATGCTACAGAGCTTCCACTCACTTTCTTGTAAATACGAGCTTCTCCAAAAGTCTGTATAAAACCATATGCTTTGATCACATTATCAAAGCGTATATTCCAACTCCGAGAGGCTTGCACCAGTCCATAAATGGATCGCTGGAGCTTGCACACTTTGTTAGCACCTTTTGGATCGACAAAACCTTCTGGTTGCATCATATACAACTCTTCTTTAAGAAATCCATTAAGGAATGCAGTTTTGACATCCATTTGCTAAATTTTATAATCATAAAATGCGGCAATTGCTAACATGATTCAGACATACTTAAGCATCGCTACGGGTGAGAAGGTCTCATCATAGTCAACTCCTCGAACTTGTCAAAAACCTTTCGCAACAAGTCGAGCTTTGTAGACAATAACATTACCGTCAGCTTTAGTCTTCTTCTTAAGATCCATTTATTTTCTATGGCTTGCCGATCATCGGGCAAGTCCACCAAAGTCCACACTTTGTTCTCATACATGGATCCCATCTCAGATTTCATGGCCTCAAGCCATTTCACGGAATCTGGGCTCATCATCACTTCCTCATAGTTAGTAGGTTCATCATGGTCTAGTAACATGACTTCCAGAATAGGATTACCGTACCACTCTGGTGCGGAACGTACTCTGGTTGACCTACGAGGTTCGGTAATAACTTGATCTGAAGTTTCATGATCATCATCATTAGCTTCCTCAATAATTGGTGTAGGAATCACTCGAAGTGATTTCTGTGATAAACTACTTTCCAATTCGGAAGAAGGTACAATTACCTCATCAAGTTCTACTTTCCTCCCACTCACTTCTTTCGAGAGAAACTGCTTCTCTAGAAAGGATCTGTTCTTAGCAACGAATATCTTGCCTTCGGATCTGTGATAGAAGGTGTACACAATGGTTTCCGTTGGGTATCCTATGAAGACGCATTTCTCTGATTTGGGTTCGAGCTTATCAGGTTGAAGCTTTTTCACATAAGCATCGCAGCCCCAAACTTTAAGAAATGACAGCTTAGTTTTCTTGCCAAACCACAGTTCATATGGTGTCGTCTCAACGGATTTAGATGGTGCCCTCTTTAACGTGAATGCAGCCATCTCTAAAGCATAACCACAGAACGATAGCGGTAAATCAGTAAGAGACATCATAGATCGAACCATATCTAATAAAGTATGGTTACGATGTTCGGACACACCATTACGCTGTGGTGTTCCAGGTGGCGTGAGTTGCGAAACTATTCCATATTGTTTCAAATGAAGACCAAACTCATAACTCAAATATTCGCCTCGTGATCAGATCGTAGAAACTTTACTTTCTTGTTACGATGATTTTCCACTTCACTCTGAAATTCTTTGAACTTTTCAAATGTTTCATACTTATGTTTCATTAAGTAGATATACCCATATCTGCTCAAATCATCTGTGAAGGTCAGAAAATAACGATACCCGCCATGAGCCTCAACACTCATCGGACTGCATACATCGGTATGTATTATTTCCAATAAGTCAGTGGCTTGCTCCATTGTTCCGAAGAATGGAGTCTTAGTCATCTTGCCCATGAGGCATGGTTCGCAAGAATCAAGTGATTCCAAAAGCCCATCAGCATGGAGTTTCTTCATGCGCTTTACACCAATATGACCTAAATGGCAGTGCCACAAATAAGTTGCATTATCATTAATAACTCTGCATCTTTTGGCTTCAAAATTATGAACATGTGTATTATCAGGATCGAGATTCAAAACAAATAGACCACTCATAAAGGGTGCATGACCATAAAAGATATTACTCATATAAATAGAACAACCATTATTCTCTGATTTAAATGAATAATTGTCTCGCATCAAACAAGAACCAGATATAATGTTCATGCTCAACGCTGGCACCAAATAATAATTATTCAGGTCTAAAACTAATCTCGAAGGTATATGTAGAGGTGGCGTGCCGACGACGATCACATCGACCTTGGAACCACTTCCGACGCGCATCGTCACCTCGTCCTTAGCCAATCTTCGTTTAATCCATAGCCCCTATTTCGAGTTGCAAATATGAGCAACAGAACCAGTATCAAATACACAGGCTCTACTACGAGCATTAGTAAGGTACACATCAATAACATGTATATCAAATATACCTTCACTTTGCCATCCTTCTTATCTGCCAAATACTTGGGGCAGTTTTGCTTCCAGTGACCAGTCCCTTTGCAGTAGAAGCACTCAGTTTCAGGCTTAGGTCTAGACTTGGGCTTCTTCCCGGGAGTAGTAACTTACTTGCTATTCTTCTTGAAGTTCCCCTTCTTCCCTTTGCCCTTTTTCTTGAAACTAGTGGTCTTGTTAACCATCAACACTTGATGCTCCTTCTTGATTTCTACCTCCACAGCCTTTAGCATTGCGAAGAGCTCGAGAATTGTCTTTTCCATCCCTTGCATATAATATTTCATCACGAAGCCTTTATAGCTTGGTGGCAGTGATTGAAGAATTCTGTCAATGGCACTATCATCAGGAAGATTAACTCCCAGCTGAGTCAAGTGGTTATGGTACCCAGACATTCTGAGTATGTGTTCACGGACAGAACTATTCTCCTCCATCTTGCAACTATAGAACTTGTTCGAGACTTCATATCTCTCAACTCGGGCATTTGCTTGAAATATTAACTTCATCTCACGGAACATCTCATATGCTCCATGACGTTCAAAACATCTTTGAAGTCCCGATTCTAATCCGTAAAGCATGGCACACTGAACTATCGAGTAGTCATCAGATCGAGCTTGCCAGACTTTCATAACATCAGCATCTGCTCCTGCAACAGGCCTTGCACCTAGCGGTGCTTCAAGGACATAATTCTTCTGTGCAACAATGAGGATAATCCTCAAGTTACGGACCCAGTCCATGTAATTGCTACCATCATCTTTCAACTCAGCTTTCTCTAGGAACGCATTTAAATTCAAGGGAACGGTAGCACGGGCCATTGATCTACAACAACATAGATATGCAAAAAACTATCAGGGCTAAGTTCATGATAAATTAAAGTTCAATTAATCATATTACTCAAGAACTCCCACTTAGATTGACATCCCTCAAGTCATCTAAATGATACGTGATCCAAATCAACTAAACCATGTCTGATCATCACGTGAGATGGAGTAGTCATCAATGGTGAACATCACTATGTTGATCAAATCTACTATATGATTCACGTTCGACCTTTCGGTCTCCAATGCTCCGAGGCCATATATGTATATGCTAGGCTCGTCAAGTTTAACCCGAGTATTTTGCGGTGCAAATCTGGCTTGCACCCGTTGTATTTGAACGTAGAGCCTATCACACCCGATCATCACGTGGTGTCTCAGCACGAAGAACTTTCGCAATGGTGCATACTTGGGGAGAACACTTATACCTTGAAATTTTAGTGAGGGATCATCTTATAATGGTACCATCGTACTAAGAAAAATAAGATGCATAAAAGATAAACATCACATGCAATCAAAATATGTGATATGATATGGCCATCATCATCTTGTGCCTTTGATCTCCATCTCCAAAGCACCGTCATGATCTCCATTGTCACCGGCTTGACACCTTGATCTCCATCGTAACATCGTTGTCGTCTCGCCAACTATTGCTTCTACGACTATCGCTACCGCTTAGTGATAAAGTAAAGCAATTACATGGCGATTGCATTTCATACAATAAAGCGACAACCATATGGATCCTGCCAGTTGTCGATAACTTTATTACAAAACATGATCATCTCATACAACAATTTATATAACATCATGTCTTGACCATACCACATCACAACATGCCCTGCAAAAACAAGTTAGACGTCCTCTACTTTGTTGTTGCAAGTTTTACGTGGCTGCTACGGGCTTCTAGCAAGAACCGTTCATACCTACGCATCAAAATCATAACGATTTTTCGTCAAGTGTGTTGTTTTAACCTTTAACAAGGACCGACCATAGTCAAACTTCATTCAACTAAAGTTGGAGAAACAGACACCCGCCAGCCACCTGTGTGCAAAGCACACCGGTAGAACCGGTCTCATGAATGTGGTCATGTAATGTTGATCTGGGCCGCTTCCTCCAACAATACCGTTGAATCAAAGTAAGACGTTAGTGGTAAGCAGTATGACTATTATCACCCACAACTCTTTGTGTTCTACTCGTGCATATCATCTACGCATAGACCTGGCTCTGATACCACTGTTGGAGAACATAGCATGCAATTTCAAAAAAATTCCTACAATCACGCAAGATCTATCTAGGAGATGCATATCAACGAGAGGGGGAGAGTGTGTCCACGTACCCTTGTAGACCGAAAGCGGAAGCATTAGGTTAACGTAGTTAATGTAGTCAAACATCTTCACGATCCAACCGACCTAGTACCGAACGTACAACACCTCCGAGTTCAGCACATGTTCAGCTCGATGACGTCCCTCGAACTCTTGATCCATCAAAGGGTCGAGGAAGAGGTTTGTCAGCACGACGACGTGATGATGTTGTTGATGATGTGATCCACGCAGGGCTTCACCTAAGCACTAGATGATACTATCAGAGGAGTAAACGGTGGAGGGGGGCACCGCACACGGCTAAGACAATGTTGATGTGCCTTTGGGGTGCCCCCTGCCCACGTATATAAAGGAGGGGGGAGAGAGGCCGGCGGCCAGGAGGGGCGCGCCATGGGGGGAGTCCTGCTTGGACTCCTAGTCCAAGTAGGACCCCCTCTTTTCCTTTCTCCACCGGAGGAAATAGGAAGGAGAGGGAGAGGGAAAGGGAAGGGGGGCGCCGCCCCCTCCTCCTTGTCCTATTGGACTCCGTAGGAGGGGGGGGGGGCGCGGCCACCCCCCACTGGCTTCCCTATCCCTTAGGCCCATGTTGGCCAAAACTTCCCCGCGGAGTTCCGGTAACCCCTCGGTACTCCGGAAAAATATCTGAATCACTCGGAACCATTCCGATGTCCGGATATAACCTTCCAATATATTAATCTTTACCTCTTGACCATTTCGAGACTCCTCGTCATGTCCTTGATCTCATCCAGGACTCTGAACAAACTTCGGTCACCAAAACACATAACTCATAATACAAATCGTCATCGAACGTTAAGCGTGCGGACCCTACGGGCTCGAGAACTATATAGACATGACCGAGACACATCTCCGGTCAATAACCAATAGCGGAACCTGGATGCTCATATTGGTTCCTACCTATTCTACGAAGATCTTTATTGGTCAAACAACATAACAACATACGTCATTCCCTTAGTCATCGGCATGTTACTTGCCCGAGATTCGATCGTCGGTATCATCATACCTAGTTCAATATCATTACCGGCAAGTCTCTTTACTCGTTCTGTAATGCATCATTCTGTAACTAACTCATTAGTCACATTGCTTGCAAGGGTTATAGTGATGAGCATTACCGAGAGGGCCCAGAGATGCCTCTCTGGTACACTGAGTGACAAATCCTAATCTCAATCTATTCCAACCCAACAAACACCTTTGGAGACACCTGTAGAGCATCTTTATAATCACCCAGTTACGTTGTGACGTTTGATAGCACACAAGGTGTTCCTCCGGTCTTCGGGAGTTGCATAATCTCATAGTTAGAGGAACATATATAAGTCATGAAGAAAACAATAGCAAGAAAACTTAATGATCATTATGCTAAGCTAAAGGATGGGTCTTGTCCATCACATCATTCTCTAATTATGTGATCTCATTCATCAAATGAAAACACATGTCTATGGTCAGGAAACATAATCATCTTTGATCAACGAGCTAGTCAAGTAGAGGCACACTAGGGACACTTTGTTTTGTCTATGTATTCACACATGTACTAAGTTTCCGGTTAATACAATTCTAGCATGAATAATAAAATTTATCATGATATAAGGAAATATAAATAACAATTTTATTATTGCCTCTAGGGCATATTTCCTTCATAATTAATATCATACCAAATACTGCACTAATCACAGAATTAACACATGAATAATAGTATACCTAATATCCGTCTGTAATTAATATATTGCCTAAATATTAACATCTGTTGCACGTGCGCATTTACTAGTCTTTTTAAGTGATGCGCGCGTGGTCTGAGTGATGCACGCATTTTACATATTTTTAAGTTTTTTTGAGTCTAACATTTTTTTAAGTGATGCACGCGTGGTCTGCCGATGGCCCGGCCCAGTGGAGGCACCTTTTACATCTTTTTAAGTGATGCGCGCGTGGTCTGTTGATGGCCCGGCCCAGTGGAGGCAGCTATGTGCGTCGCTCCAACTATTTGCCGCAGAATCTGCGACGTCGTGTCTGTACGTAAGCAGCAACCAACTAGCCACACCACCGCATCTGAACAGTTAATTCTTTTCCTCTTTTATTCCTTCTTCTTTCCTTTTTCTTTTCTCGCTTTCTTTTGAATGCTTTCATTTGTTTTTTCTTTTCTCATTTTTTCTTTCCCTTTTCCTTTATATTTTTCGAAAATTTATGATTTTTTAAATTCATGTTCTTTCTCGAAATTGATGAAATTTGTCAAAGTTTGTCACTTTTTTTAAAAATTGATGAACTTTACTACAAATTCGATGATCTTTTTTGCAATTTTGTAAAACTTTTCTAAAATTTTATGAACATTTAAAAAATTGATGAACTACTTTTTAAAGTCAATGAACTTTTTTTCAAAATATATGATATTTTTCAAATTTGTGAACCTTTTTAAAAATCGATGGACTTTTCTTTTTTTTACTTTTTGAATCCGCGAACTTTTTTGAATATATTGACTTTTTTCCATTTTGTGATGTTTTTTTTAAATCTGTGGATATTCAAATTTTGTTCACATTTTTCGAAGGGAATCTCGTTTTTCTGTATAGCACATCTAAAGTTTAGTTTTTAAACATTTCGCATCGCCAACAATGCACTAGAGCAAATTGGCACGGGTTCGAGTACTCACCAGAGCGACGTTCTGGGGTGTTTCTTTTGCAATATAAATACATTTTTTACAGTGCCTTGCGTATTCATGGGTCGGCCCACCAGCGTGCTGTAGTGGGCGCCCGTTGCCTCAACTGACGCATAAGGCGCCCTATGCATCGATGCGTCGGTTTAGCTCCCTCCACGCTCGATGCATCCTAATGTTGACCAAACGCACAAGGTCAACCGCACTGCTCGGCCCAGTAACTGTTTTCGTTCGTTCGATTTTTGACAACCTTCCTGTTCGGTTATACCGGTTTTGGTAACCTTCTGGAGGGTTCTTGGAACCAGTTTTTTTTTCAATTCACTTTTCTCCCTTTTTGACCTCTATTACTTTAAAAAACACTTTTGGTTTTCTATTTTCTTCTTCTCCTTATTGTTTCATTTTCGGATTTTAAAAAAAATTCTGGCTTTCCGAAATTGTTCGTGCTATCCAAGAAATAATAA